>NW_027039460.1:65000-66576 GCF_034236695.1 Oncorhynchus nerka | reverse complement strand
CCACATTGACTCTGTACCAGTACCCCCTGTATATAGCCTCCACATTGACTCTGTACCAGTACCCCCTGTATATAGCCTCCACATTGACTCTGTACCGGTACCCCCTGTATATAGCCTCCACATTGACTCTGTACCGGTACCCCCTGTATATAGCCTCCACATTGACTCTGTACCGGTACCCCCTGTATATAGCCTCCACATTGACTCTGTACCGGTACCCTCTGTATATAGCCTCCACATTGACTCTGTACCGGTACCCCCTGTATAAAGCCTCCACATTGACTCTGTACCGGTACCCCCCTGTATATAGCCTCCACATTGACTCTGTACCGGTACCCCCTGTATATAGCCTCCACATTGACTCTGTACCGGTACCCCCTCTATATAGCCTCCACATTGACTCTGTACCGGTACCCCCCTGTATATAGCCTCCACATTGACTCTGTACTGGTACCCCCTGTATATAGCCTCCACATTGACTCTGTACCGGTACCCCCTGTATATAGCCTCCACATTGACTCTGTACCGGTACCCCCTGTATATAGCCTCCACATTGACTCTGTACCAGTACCCCCTGTATATAGCCTCCACATTGACTCAGTACCGGTACCCCCTGTATATAGCCTCCACATTGACTCAGTACCGGTACCCCCTGTATATAGTCTCCACATTGACTCTGTACCGGTACCCCCTGTATATAGCCTCCACATTGACTCTGTACCAGTACCCCCTGTATATAGCCTCCACATTGACTCAGTACCGGTACCCCCTGTATATAGCCTCCACATTGACTCTGTACCAGTACCCCCTGTATATAGCCTCCACATTGACTCAGTACCGGTACCCCCTGTATATAGCCTCCACATTGACTCTGTACCAGTACCCCCTGTATATAGCCTCCACATTGACTCAGTACCGGTACCCCCTGTATATAGCCTCCACATTGACTCTGTACCAGTACCCCCTGTATATACCCTCCACATTGACTCTGTACCGGTACCCCCTGTATATAGCCTCCACATTGACTCTGTACCAGTACCCCCTGTATATAGCCTCCACATTGACTCTGTACCAGTACCCCCTGTATATAGCCTCCACATTGACTCTGTACCGGTACCCCCTGTATATAGCCTCCACATTGACTCTGTACCGGTACCCCCTGTATATAGTCTATTGTTATTTTACTGCTCTCTAATTACTTGTTCCTTTTCATTCTTATTGTTATTCGTATTTTTTAAACTATGGGCTTGTAAGTAAGCTGTAAGGTCCTGTTCTATTTGACGCATGTGACTAATAGATTTGATTTAAATGGGAGGGGTGATGGGGTTTAGTCAGGGTTGAATTGGAGGACAGATTCCCTTCCTAGGCTGGTGAAGCTGAGACTTATGGGATGCCAGGAAGACATGATGAGACCTGCCATTTAGACACGTCAGTCCCAGACTCCAAAAAAAGGTTCCAGAGAAAAGGTTTCTCAGAGGAGGATTCAAAGACAATCTGATTGGCACATACATTTTTTGGGGGGTTGCTTAGTATATTTTCTGTCACGTGTGAAATGGAAATATGTTTGCTGCATATC
>NW_027039460.1:30000-60000 GCF_034236695.1 Oncorhynchus nerka | reverse complement strand
GTTGGGACTGTAATGATGCACTTCCTCTACACCAGGGTGTTGGGACTGTAATGATGACCTACCTGTACCCACCTGCTCTGTCTAGGTCTACCTGTACCCACCTGTTCTGTCTAGGTCTACCTGTACTCACCTGCTCTGTCTAGGTCTACCTGTACTCACCTGCTCTGTCTAGGTCTACCTGTACTCACCTGCTCTGTCTAGGCCTACCTGCTCTGTCTAGGTCTACCTGCTCTGTCTAGGTCTACCTGTACCCACCTGTTCTGTCTAGGCCTACCTGCTCTGTCTAGGCCTACCTGCTCTGTCTAGGTCTACCTGTACTCACCTGCTCTGTCTAGGTCGCTCTGGATAAGAGCGTCTGCTAAATGACTTAAATGTAAATGTAAATGTAGGTCTACCTGTACTCACCTGCTCTGTCTAGGTCTACCTGTACTCACCTGCTCTGTCTAGATCTACCTGTACTCACCTGCTCTGTCTAGGTCTACCTGTACTCACCTGCTCTGTCTAGGTCTACCTGTACTCACCTGCTCTGTCTAGATCTACCTGTACTCACCTGTTCTGTCTAGGTCTACCTGTACTCACCTGTTTTGTCTAGGTCTACCTGCTCTGTCTAGGTCTACCTGTTCTGTCTAGGTCTACCTGTACTCACCTGTTTTGTCTAGGTCTACCTGCTCTGTCTAGGTCTACCTGTTCTGTCTAGGTCTACCTGTACTCACCTGCTCTGTCTAGGTCTACCTGTACTCACCTGCTGTGTCTAGATCTACCTGTACTCACCTGCTGTGTCTAGATCTACCTGTACTCACCTGCTCTGTCTAGGTCTACCTGTACTCACCTGCTCTGTCTAGGTCTACCTGTTCTCACCTGCTCTGTCTAGGTCTACCTGTACTCACCTGCTCTGTCTAGGTCTACCTGTACTCACCTGCTCTGTCTAGGTCTACCTGTACTCACCTGCTCTGTCTAGGTCTACCTGTACTCACCTGCTCTGTCTAGGTCTACCTGTACTCACCTGCTCTGTCTAGGTCTACCTGTACTCACCTGTTCTGTCTAGGTCTACCTGTACTCACCTGCTCTGTCTAGGTCTACCTGTACTCACCTGCTCTGTCTAGGTCTACCTGTACTCACCTGCTGTGCCTAGATCTACCTGTACTCACCTGCTCTGTCTAGATCTACCTGTACTCACCTGCTCTGTCTAGGTCTACCTGTACTCACCTGCTCTGTCTAGGTCTACCTGTACTCACCTGCTCTGTCTAGGTCTACCTGTACTCACCTGCTCTGTCTAGGTCTACCTGTACTCACCTGCTCTGTCTAGGTCTACCTGTACTCACCTGCTCTGTCTAGGTCTACCTGTATTCACCTGCTCTGTCTAGCTCTACCTGTACTCACCTGTTCTGTCTAGGTCTACCTGTACTCGCCTGTTTTGTCTAGGTCTACCTGCTCTGTCTAGGTCTACCTGTTCTGTCTAGGTCTACCTGTACTCACCTGTTTTGTCTAGGTCTACCTGCTCTGTCTAGGTCTACCTGTTCTGTCTAGGTCTACCTGTACTCACCTGCTCTGTCTAGGTCTACCTGTACTCACCTGCTGTGTCTAGATCTACCTGTACTCACCTGCTGTGTCTAGATCTACCTGTACTCACCTGCTCTGTCTAGGTCTACCTGTACTCACCTGCTCTGTCTAGGTCTACCTGTACTCACCTGCTCTGTCTAGATCTACCTGTACTCACCTGCTCTGTCTAGGTCTACCTGTACTCACCTGCTCTGTCTAGGTCTACCTGTACTCACCTGCTCTGTCTAGGTCTACCTGTACTCACCTGCTCTGTCTAGGTCTACCTGTACTCACCTGTTTTGTCTAGGTCTACCTGCTCTGTCTAGGTCTACCTGTTCTGTCTAGGTCTACCTGTACTCACCTGTTTTGTCTAGGTCTACCTGCTCTGTCTAGGTCTACCTGTTCTGTCTAGGTCTACCTGTACTCACTTGCTCTGTCTAGGTCTACCTGTACTCACCTGCTGTGTCTAGATCTACCTGTACTCACCTGCTGTGTCTAGATCTACCTGTACTCACCTGCTCTGTCTAGGTCTACCTGTACTCACCTGCTCTGTCTAGGTCTACCTGTTCTCACCTGCTCTGTCTAGGTCTACCTGTACTCACCTGCTCTGTCTAGGTCTACCTGTACTCACCTGCTCTGTCTAGGTCTACCTGTACTCACCTGCTCTGTCTAGGTCTACCTGTACTCACCTGCTCTGTCTAGGTCTACCTGTACTCACCTGCTCTGTCTAGGTCTACCTGTACTCACCTGTTCTGTCTAGGTCTACCTGTACTCACCTGCTCTGTCTAGGTCTACCTGTACTCACCTGCTCTGTCTAGGTCTACCTGTACTCACCTGCTGTGTCTAGATCTACCTGTACTCACCTGCTCTGTCTAGATCTACCTGTACTCACCTGCTCTGTCTAGGTCTACCTGTACTCACCTGCTCTGTCTAGGTCTACCTGTACTCACCTGCTCTGTCCAGGTCTACCTGTACTCACCTGCTCTGTCTAGGTCTACCTGTACTCACCTGCTCTGTCTAGGTCTACCTGTACTCACCTGCTCTGTCTAGGTCTACCTGTACTCACCTGCTCTGTCTAGATCTACCTGTACTCACCTGCTCTGTCTAGGTCTACCTGTACTCACCTGCTCTGTCTAGGTCTACCTGTACTCACCTGCTCTGTCTAGCTCTACCTGTACTCACCTGTTCTGTCTAGGTCTACCTGTACTCGCCTGTTTTGTCTAGGTCTACCTGCTCTGTCTAGGTCTACCTGTTCTGTCTAGGTCTACCTGTACTCACCTGTTTTGTCTAGGTCTACCTGCTCTGTCTAGGTCTACCTGTTCTGTCTAGGTCTACCTGTACTCACCTGCTCTGTCTAGGTCTACCTGTACTCACCTGCTGTGTCTAGATCTACCTGTACTCACCTGCTGTGTCTAGATCTACCTGTACTCACCTGCTCTGTCTAGGTCTACCTGTACTCACCTGCTCTGTCTAGGTCTACCTGTACTCACCTGCTCTGTCTAGGTCTACCTGTACTCACCTGCTCTGTCTAGGTCTACCTGTACTCACCTGCTCTGTCTAGGTCTACCTGTACTCACCTGCTCTGTCTAGGTCTACCTGTACTCACCTGCTCTGTCTAGGTCTACCTGTACTCACCTGTTCTGTCTAGGTCTACCTGTACTCACCTGCTCTGTCTAGGTCTACCTGTACTCACCTGCTCTGTCTAGGTCTACCTGTACTCACCTGCTCTGTCTAGGTCTACCTGTACTCACCTGCTCTGTCTAGGTCTACCTGTACTCACCTGCTCTGTCTAGGTCTACCTGTACTCACCTGCTCTGTCTAGGTCTACCTGTACTCACCTGCTCTGTCTAGCTCTACCTGTACTCACCTGTTCTGTCTAGGTCTACCTGTACTCACCTGTTTTGTCTAGGTCTACCTGCTCTGTCTAGGTCTACCTGTTCTGTCTAGGTCTACCTGTACTCACCTGTTTTGTCTAGGTCTACCTGCTCTGTCTAGGTCTACCTGTTCTGTCTAGGTCTACCTGTACTCACCTGTTTTGTCTAGGTCTACCTGCTCTGTCTTGGTCTACCTGCACTCACTGCACTTCAATTCCACAAAAAATGAACACCAAAATACAGTGATCTGTCTTCTCAGACACAGATTCTCAGGTGTGCCGGGCATGTGCTTTGCTATGCATCGGAATGATTCACAAGATGTGTACCGACCCTCTATTCCTTCTGATTTCAAGAGATTTCTCTCTCTCATGCTATCCTCTGTGTCTCTATCTTTCAATTACATTTCTGTTTAATTTAAGTGGCTTTATTGGCATGGGAAACGTGTTTATGCACACTGTGGTTTATCAAAATTAGATTATAAAAAATTTAAAAATCTTCGTAGGAAATATATGTTTCTCTAATATGGTCATACATTGGGCAGGAGGTTAGGAAGTGCATCTCAGTTTCCACCTCATTTTGTGGGCAGTGTGCACATAGCCTGTCTTCTCTTGAGAGCCAGGTCTGTCTTCAGCGGGCCTTTCTCAATAGCAAGGCTATGCTCACTGAGTCTGTACATAGTCAAAGCTTTCCTTAAGTTTGGGTCAGTCACAGTGGTCAGGTATTCTGCCGCTGTGTACTCTCTGTTTAGGGCAAAATAGAATTCCAGTTTGCTCAGTTTTTTTGTTAATTATTTTTAATGTGTCAAGCAATTATCTCTTTGTTTTCTCATGATTTGGTTTGGTCTAATTGTGTTTCTGTCCTGGGGCTCTGTGGGGTCTGTTTGTGAACACCATCATTTGCAAATAAATTCATTAAAAATCCTACAATAGTTGAAGTGTACCGATGATGAAAATTACAGGCCTCTCTCATCTTTGTAAGTGGGAGAACTTGCACAATTGGTAGCTGACTAAATACTTTTTTGCCCAACTGTATTTGACTGGTCAACCCCAAAGCCAATTCCTCCTTCGGCCGCCTTTCCTTCCAGTTCTCTGCTGCCAATGACTGGAACGAACTGAAAAAATCACTGAAGCTGGAGACTTATATCTCCCTCACTAGCTTTAAGCAGTAGGCTGTCAGAGCAGCTCACTGTCCATAGCCCATCTATAAATAGCCCATCCAACTACCTCATCCCTATACTGTTGTTAGATTTTTTTTGCTCCTTTACACCCCAGTATCTCTACTTACACACTCATCTTCTACACATCTATCACTCCAGTGTTTAATTGCTATATTGTAATTATTTCCCACTATGGCCTATTTATTGCCTTACCTCCATTATCCTACCTCATTTGCACACACTGTATATAGACGTTTTCTACTGTATTATTGACTGTATGTTTGTTTTATTCCATGTGTAACTCTGTTGTTTGTGTCGCACTGCTTTGCTTTATCTTGGCCAGGTCGCAGTTGTAAATGAGAACTTGTTATAAACTGGCCTACCTGGTTACATTTTTAAATACATTTACCATTTTAAAAACAGTGGACATTTGACTGATTCTAGTAGGGTGAGACCGGGTGCTGCAGACGGTTCTACTGCCCTCTCCTATTTGTTGATAAATATGTTGAAGAGGGTGGGGCTTAAGCTGCATCCTTGTCTCACCCCCCTACCCTGTGGTAAGAAATGTTTGTGTTTTTTAGCCAATTTTAACAGCTCACTTGTTTGTGTACATGGATTTTACAATGTTGTATGTTTTTCCCCAAAACCACTTTCCATCCATTTGCATAGCAAACTCTCATGCCAATTTGAGTCTAAGGCTTTTTGAAATCCACAAAGCATGAGAACACTTTGCCTTAGTTTTGGTTTGTTTGTTTGTCTGTCATTTAGGGTGTGCAAGTTGAAAATGTGGTCTGTCATACGATAATTTGGTTAAAAGCCAATTTGACATTTGCTCAGTACATCGTCTTCGCTGAGAAATGGTACGAGTCTGCTGTTAAGGATAATGCAGAGGATTTTTCCAAGGTTGCTGTTGACGCATATCCCACGGTAGTTATTGGAGTCAAATTTGTCTCCACATTTGTGGATTGGGGTGATGAGTCCTTGGTTCCAAATATTGGGGAAGATGCCAGAGCTGAGGATGATATTAAAGAGTTTAAGTATAGCCAATTGGAATTTGTGGTCTGTATATTTTATAATTTCCTATTGGATACCATCAACACCACAGGCCTTCTTGGGTTGGAGGGTTCGTATTTTCTCATGTAGTTCATTCAATCTAATTGGAGAATCCAGTGGGTTCTGGTAGTATTTAATGGTTGATTCTAAGATTTGCATTTGATCCTGTATATGTTTTTGCTGTTTGTCCTTTTTTGTAGAGCCAAAAAGTAAATAGATTGGAGAAGTGGTTTACCCATACATCTCTGTTTTAGATATATAATTATACGTGTTGTTGTTTGTTTAGTGTTTTACAATTTTCCCAGAAGTGTTTAGATTCTAAGGATTCTTCAGTTACATTGAGCTGATTTCTGACGTGCTGTTCCTTCTCTTTCCGTAGTGTATTTCTGTATTGTTTTAGTGATTCACCGTAGTGAAGGAGTAGACTCAGGTTTCTGGGTCTCTATGTTTTTGGTTGGATGGGTTTCTCAATTTCTTTCTTAGGTTTTTTGCATTCTTCATCAAATCATTTTGTTATTGTGGTTATTTGTCTTAGGTTGTCTGATTTACATTTGTTGATTTATAGGGAAGCTGACAGATGAAATAAACTGTTGAGCTTCTCTACGCCAAGTTTACAGTGAAACCTTTCGTCCAGGAAATTGTCTAGAAGGGATTTAATTTGTTGCTGCCTAACTGTTTTTTGGTAGACGTCCACACTATTTACCTTCCGTTTCTTAATATTATTCAGTTCCTTTGACTTTGATGCCTCATGATTGAGTATTGCTCTGTTCAAGTAGACTGTGATTTTGCTGTGATCTGATAGGGGTGTCATTGGACTGACTGTGAACGCTGTGAGTGACTCTGGGTTGAGGTCAGTGATAATGTAGTCTACAGTACTACTGCCAAGAAATGAGCTATAGGTGTACCTACTGAACCAGTAAAGCCTCTCTCTCTCTTTCAATCTCTCTCAATTCAATTGAATTTCAATTTAAAGGGCTTTATTGGCATGAGAAACATATGTTTCCATTACCAAAGCAAGCGAAATAGATAATAAACAAAAGTGAAATAAACAATAAAAAGTAACAGTAAACACTCACAAAAGTTCCAAAATAATGTACATTTCAAATGTCATATTATGTTTATATACAGTGTTGTAAAGGTATGCAAATAGTTAAAGTACAAAAGGGAAAATAAATAAGCATAAATATGGGTTGTATTTACAATGGTGTTTGTTCTTCACTGGTTGTAATTTTCTTGTGGCAACAGGTCATAAAACTTGCTGCTGTGATTGCACACTTTCTCTCTCTCTCTGTCTCTCTCTCTTCTCCAGATTGGAGACATTATCCTGCACAATCCCCGAATGCAACACACTATGTTACCACACAGCTATAAACACACAATAACAAAGGGTTTGTTTGTCTGGAAGTGTGTGTGTGGAAGTCATTATGGGTCATTATGGGTGTACTACAGTTTCTGATCTAAGGACAATACAAAACCCAGATGATGATGAGGGAAACTGAACCGCACTCCTCCTCTTCATATCCTGACAGGAAATACCTCTTCTCCCAGATACCAGTTCACTTTAGGTTAGTGCTATCTGGAATCCTTGTGAACGTCTCTACCCTTAAACACTAACCCTAACCTTAACCATTACTTAAGCATTTAAATGTTTATCTTAAGTGGGGTGATGTCAGAGTTGGGATGTTTCAAGGATCCCATTTAGACTTTTCTGTCCACTTTATGAGGTTTGGGGTTAACAACTGTAATAATGGACCCCCAGTTTAATGGGAACTGTATAATAATGGACCCCCAGTTTAATGGCAGTCATGTAATAATGGACCCCCAGTTTAATGGCAGTCATGTAATAATGGACCCCCAGTTTAATGGCAGCCATTTAATAATGGACCCCCAGTTTAATGATAGTCAGATAATAATGGCCCCCAGTTTAATGGTAGTCAGATAATAATGGACCCCCAGTTTAATGGTAGTCAGATAATAATGGACCCCCAGTTTAATGGTAGTCAGATAATAATGACCCCCAGTTTAATGGGAACTGTATAATAATGGACCCCAGTTTAATGGTAGTCATATAATAATGGACCCCCAGTTTAATGATAGTCAGAAAATAATGGACCCCCAGTTTAATGGTAGTCAGATAATAATGGACCCCCAGTTTAATGATAGTCAGATAATAATGGACCCCCAGTTTAATGGCAGCCATTTAATAATGGACCCCCAGTTTAATGGTAGTCATATAATAATGGACCCCCAGTTTAATGATAGTCAGAAAATAATGGACCCCCAGTTTAATGGTAGTCAGATAATAATGGACCCCCAGTTTAATGGTAGTCAGATAATAATGGACCCCCAGTTTAATGGTAGCCATGTAATAATGGACCCCAGTTTAATGGTACTCATTTAATAATGGACCCCCAGTTTAATGGTAGTCAGATAATAATGGACCCCCAGTTTAATGGTAGTCATGTAATAATGGACCCCCAGTTTAATGGGAACTGTATAATAATGGACCCCCAGTTTAATGGGAACTGTATAATAATGGACCCCCAGTTTAATGGTAGTCATGTAATAATGGACCCCCAGTTTAATGGTAGTCAGATGATAATGGACCCCCAGTTTAATGGTAGTCAGATAATAATGGACCCCCAGTTTAATGGTAGTCATATAATAATGGACCCCCAGTTTAATGGCAGCCATTTAATAATGGACCCCAGTTTAATGGTAGTCAGATAATAATGGACCCCCAGTTTAATGGTAGTCAGAAAATAATGGATCCCAGTTTAATGGTAGTCAGATAATAATGGACCCCCAGTTTAATGGGAACTGTATAATAATGGACCCCCAGTTTAATGGTAGTCAGATAATAATGGACCCCCAGTTTAATGGTAGTCAGATAATAATGGACCCCCAGTTTAATGGTAGTCAGATAATAATGGACCCCCAGTTTAATGGTAGTCATGTAATAATGGACCCCCAGTTTAATGGTAGTCAGATAATAATGGACCCCCAGTTTAATGGTAGTCAGATAATAATGGACCCCCAGTTTAATGGTAGTCACATAATAATGAACCCCCAGTTTAATGGTAGTCAGATAATAATGGACCCCCAGTTTAATGGTAGTCAGATAATAATGGACCCCCAGTTTAATGGTAGTCACATAATAATGAACCCCCAGTTTAATGGCCTTTTCTGATCCTCAGGTCTTCCAGCTGCTCACTGTATTTGGTAGAGTCAATGAACCAAGGCATTCAAAACAGGCAGAGCACTATAGTAGCTAACTCAAGGTAGGTCAACCAGCATCCTATTAAACTAAAGCTGCATTTGGTACCCATGACTTTTAACTGTTCATTCCAGGTGAAGCTGGCTGTTGGGGCTACCCCTGAATACTGCCCCTTCTGGAGGAATTCGGTACCCATATAAAACATGATAAATTTTTGTCAAAAGTTGCTAATATATGCATATAAAAATTATTATCGAATAGGAAACACTCTAAAGCTTCTAAAACCGTTTAAATTTTGTCTCTATGTAAAGCAGAAGTGTCAGGGCATGCATTCTCCCAAAGTCTCTCTTGTAATGAAAAAAGTTGCCACCACTTCGACGTCATCGTATACACACTTCCCAAGCAGTTATAACCATGGAAACAGTTTCTACGTCTTCAGCGTGAAGCCTGCTTTCGATGAGGCGTGTAACTGTGAGAATCGCGCGCTCACGAGACGTTCAGCGTGCCCAAACGTCTCGGTGACGCAAAAAAAAAGTTTACCCAATGTGCGCTGGGATGTTTCTCTCTCTTTCCCTCAGGATGGATTGAACAACGTGTGTGTGTCTGTTCGCCCTCACGATTGCTGTAGACCTTTATAACATGTTAAGGCTTAATTATAAACATAGTTTGACAAGTTTACTCGACATATAATGTATACTTTCGACGTTTTGGTGCGCATCCACTTGAAATTTGCATACATTTCGACCGAAATGTGGCTAGTTTGAGAACCGAAAGACACAGACTTGAAAACTGAACGCTAACTTGGTGAGTATTAACCCTTCTGATGGAAGAACAGCCACGGTAAGGGAATATTTATGTCTTCATTTTGGGTTTCTGTCGACTCCAAGATAGAGGAGTCAGTATGCTAAATGGGAGCGCCGCCTCCCTATTATAGCCTAGTGAACGCAAAATGGAACGTTAAAAATAATTGTAACACAGCGATTGCATTTAGAAGAAGTTTATCTTGCCATACATATGTAAAACATGCATATTTAGTCAAAGTTTATGATGTGTATTCCTTGTTTGCTGACGTTATCTGCCGGAGCTATTTATTTCTCCTGACATTGCAGTAGCATTTTTTGAACGATGCATAATTGTAAACAGAGATTTATGGATATATATTGCAGATTATTGAAAAAAAAATGAATGTACTGTGTAACATGTTATATTACTGTCATCTGATGAAGATTTCAAAAGGTTAGTGAAATGATTTTTCTTTTAATCCTGCGTTTGTTGATTGCATATTTCTTCCTACTTGGCTATGCTAATGAGGTATGTCTGCAGTGGTGGTTGGACATAAATATGTGCTATGTTTTCGCCGTAAAACATTTTAGAAATCTGACTTGCTGGGTAGATAAACAACTTCTTTATCTTTCATTTGAGCCATTTTTCTTGCGATTCTGTGGAGGTTAAATATTTTTAGGATTATTTATTGCGTTCCCTGCGCCACATTACAGCTCAGGGGGAGTGGGGGGAGTTCCCAAAGGGGAACTAGAGAACGCCACGAGAGTGAAAATCTGTCATCAAGGCAAAGGGTGGCTACTTTGAATAATCTCAAATATAAAATATATTTTGATTTGTTTAACACTTTTTTTGGTTACTACATGATTCCATATGTGCTATTTCATAGTTTTGATGTCTTCACTATTATTCTACAATGTAAAAAATAGTTTTTAAAAATAAAGAAAAAAACTCTTTAACGGGTAGGTGTTGCAAAACGTTTAACCGGTAGTCAACATCCATATGTGATCTCTGTGGAAATATAAACCAACCTCCATGCTCTTACCACCTGAGCCACACAGTTCAACTAACCTCTATTCTTTACTCTTACCACCTGAGCCACTCAGTTCAACTAACCTCTATTCTTTACTCTTACCACCTGAGCCACACAGGTCAACTAACCTCTATTCTTTACTCTTACCAACTGAGCCACACAGTTCAACTAACCTCTATTCTTGACAAACGTCTCTCTCCTTGACACACACGTCTCTATTCCTGACCTACCTGTATGTTGAGTCGTCCTCTGTGTGGTCCCAGCCCATAACGTCTCATCGTGGAGGCATGGAGCTGAAAGTCATCAATCTTCAGGGTCTCTAGTCCCATTGGAGGACATTCTGAAGGAACAAAACCACCTGGTCAGTACTGTGAAGGAGCTAAACCACATGGTTAGTACTGTGAAGGAACTAAACCACATGGTTAGTACTGTGAAGGAGCTAAACCACATGGTTAGTACTGTGAAGGAGCTAAACCACATGGTTAGTACTGTGAAGGAGCTAAACCACATGGTTAGTACTGTGAAGGAGCTAAACCACATGGTTAGTACTGTGAAGGAGCTAAACCACATGGTTAGTACTGTGAAGGAACTAAACCACATGGTTAGTACTGTGAAGGAACTAAACCACATGGTTAGTACTGTGAAGGAGCTAAACCACATGGTTAGTACTGTGAAGGAGCTAAACCACATGGTTAGTACTGTGAAGGAACTAAACCACATGGTTAGTACTGTGAAGGAGCTAAACCACATGGTTAGTACTGTGAAGGATCTAAACTACATGGTCAGTACTGTGAAGGAACTAAACCACATGGTTAGTACTGTGAAGGAACTAAACCACATGGTTAGTACTGTGAAGGAGCTAAACCACATGGTTAGTACTGTGAAGGAGCTAAACCACATGGTTAGTACTGTGAAGGAACTAAACCACATGGTTAGTACTGTGAAGGAACTAAACCACATGGTTAGTACTGTGAAGGAGCTAAACCACATGGTTAGTACTGTGAAGGAGCTAAACCACATGGTTAGTACTGTGAAGGAGCTAAATCACATGGTTAGTACTGTGAAGGAACTAAACCACATGGTTAGTACTGTGAAGGAACTAAACCACATGGTTAGTACTGTGAAGGAGCTAAACCACATGGTTAGTACTGTGAAGGAGCTAAACCACATGGTTAGTACTGTGAAGGAGCTAAACCACATGGTTAGTACTGTGAAGGATCTAAACTACATGGTCAGTACTGTGAAGGAACTAAACCACATGGTTAGTACTGTGAAGGAACTAAACCACATGGTTAGTACTGTGAAGGAACTAAACCACATGGTTAGTACTGTGAAGGAACTAAACCACATGGTTAGTACTGTGAAGGAACTAAACCACATGGTTAGTACTGTGAAGGAGCTAAACCACATGGTTAGTACTGTGAAGGAGCTAAACTACATGGTTAGTACTCTGGTCTCCAGTCCAATGGGAGGGCATTCTGATTGGTTAGTACTCTGGTCTCCAGTCCAATGGGAGAGCATTCTGATTGGTTAGTACTCTGGTCTCCAGTCCAATGGGAGGGCATTCTGATTGGTTAGTACTCTGGTCTCCAGTCCAATGGGAGGGCATTCTGATTGGTTAGTACTCTGGTCTCCAGTCCAATGGGATCATTCTGATTGGTCAGTACTCTGGTCTCCAGTCCAATGGGAGGGCATTCTGATTGGTTAGTACTCTGGTCTCCAGTCCAATGGGATCATTCTGATTGGTTAGTACTCTGGTCTCCAGTCCAATGGGAGGGCATTCTGATTGGCAAGTACTCTGGTCTCCAGTCCAATGGGAGGGCATTCTGATTGGTTAGTACTCTGGTCTCCAGTCCAATGGGAGGGCATTCTGATTGGTTAGTACTCTGGTCTCCAGTCCAATGGGAGATCATTCTGATTGGTCAGTACTCTGGTCTCCAGTCCAATGGGAGGGCATTCTGATTGGTTAGTACTCTGGTCTCCAGTCCAATGGGATCATTCTGATTGGTTAGTACTCTGGTCTCCAGTCCAATGGGAGGGCATTCTGATTGGCAAGTGGTCTCCAGTCCAATGGGAGGGCATTCTGATTGGTTAGTACTCTGGTCTCCAGTCCAATGGGAGGGCATTCTGATTGGTTAGTACTCTGGTCTCCAGTCCAATGGGAGATCATTCTGATTGGTCAGTACTCTGGTCTCCAGTCCAATGGGAGGGCATTCTGATTGGTTAGTACTCTGGTCTCCAGTCCAATGGGAGGGCATTCTGATTGGTAAGTACTCTGGTCTCCAGTCCAATGGGACTGCATTCTGATTGGTTAGTACTGTGGAAACATTATCAGGGCTGACCAATAAAAAGAGGTAGAAGATGAGACTGCTAAGATGCTGGAATGAGAGACACACCAATCAACACACACACACACACACACACACACACACACACACACACACACACACACACACACACACACTGTTCACCCAAGACTACGTGGCAAAACACGACTCCATCATCGTTTGTTGACAACCCGATAGTGGTAGGTCTGATCAGTGACGCCAATGAGACAGCCTACAGGGAGGTCAGAGACCTGGCAGTGTGTTGTCGGGACAACAACCTCTCCCTCGACGTCAGCAAGACCAAGGAGCTGATAGTGGACTGCAGGAAACAGGGGGGGTGCACGGCCCCCCATCCACATTGACGTGGCTGCAGAGGAGAGGGTCAAAAGCTTCAAGAGGGCACATCACAGCGACTGAAGAAATTTGTCTTGGCCCCTCAGATCCTCAAGAACGTCTATAGATGCACCATTGAGAGCATCTGGTCTGGCTGCATCACCGCCTGGTACGGCAACTGCACCGGCCTCAACCACAAGAGGGTGGTGCGGACGGCCCAGTACATCACTGAGTGAGTGAGCTCCCTGCCCCACAGGACATTTTACACCACGCGTCTCAGGAAGGGCCGGAAGATCGTCAAGGACTCCAGTCTACCGAGCTACGGACTGTTCTCTCCATTACCATCTGGCAAACGGGATCGGAGTGTCGGGTCTCGGACCAACAGGCTCCGAGACAGCTTCTACCAGCAGACCATCAGAATGCTGAACAGATAACCCCAGCTGTCTACCGGCTCAGACCTGCTGTTCATCTGCACCTTAGAGACTATTCACATAGACACACACACACACACACAGCAGCGAAGAATGTGTGTGTGTGTGTGTGTGTGTGTGTGTGTGTGTGTGTGTGTGTGTGTGTGTGTGTGTGTGTGTGTGTGTGTGTGTGTGTGTGTGTGTGTGTGTGTGTGTGTGTGTGTGTGTGTGTGTGTGTGCAGTATATACTATTTATTAAACTGCTTTGCCAAAAAGAAGCTGCTCTACCAAGTTACTGCTCTACCAAAACACTGCCCTACCAAAACACTGCCCTACCAAGACACTGCCCTACCAAGACACTGCTCTACCAAGACACTGCCCTACCAAGACACTGCCCTACCAAGACACTGCCCTACCAAGACACTGCTCTACCAAGACACTGTTTATAGAGATACAGACGCTTTGCTCACCAGATTAGGAACCATCAATGTTTATAGAGATACTGACGCTTTGCTCACCAGATTAGGGACCATCAGTGTTCATAGAGATACTGATGCTTCACTCACCAGATTAGGGACCATCAGTGTTTATAGAGATACAGATGCTTCGCTCACCAGATTAGGGGTGTGATCTGTGATTGTTTCGACCCGTCTCCTAAAGAGTCCTGGAACGAGGTGACGTCACCCAGTGAGAGACCCAAAGTTCAAATGAGTGATCTCCTCTGGTGAAAACCAAGGTCCGCTTCCCAAATGGCCCTCCAAATCCCTATGAAGTGCACTACTTTTAACCAAGGTCCATAGGGGCCAAGTAGTGCACTACTTTTAACCAAGGTCCATAGGGGCCAAGTAGTGCACTACTTTTAACCAAGGTCCATAGGGGCCAAGTAGTCCACTACTTTTAACCAAGGTCCATAGGGGCCAAGTAGTGCACTATAATAGCGAAAGGGGTCCATTTGGGAAGCTGGCCACCAGATGGTCTAACAGCTTCTTGGTATTCAAACAGAGGAGGAGTGCTGATCCTATATCAGTTTAGGGTTTTTATATAACAACGACTCTTATATAGACAGGGGTGGGGGACCTGATCCTAGATCAGTTTAGGGTTTTTATATAACAACGACTCTTATATAGACAGGGGTGGGGGTTCTGATCCTAGATCAGTTTAGGGTTTTTATATAACAACGACTCTTATATGGACAGGGGTGGGGGACCTGATCCTAGAACAGTTTAGGGTTTTTATATAACAACGACTCTTATATGGACAGGGGTGGGGGACCTGATCCTAGATCAGTTTAGGGTTTTTAATATAACAATAGATACCATTATATAGACAGGGGTGAGTGGGGGACCTGATCCTAGACTACCTCTCTTACTCTGAGATGATTTGTGGATATGGGCCCACGATCGTGATGTTTGGGAGGAGAGAGACCACTCCAAACTAAACCACAGCTCTGGGAGATTTTCAAAGCAGCCATTTCTGCCCGGGCATATGTCTGTTTGTACATGCAGCACGGCCTGCGCATGGTTTCCAATACTGCTGCTGTCTCATGGCCAAATCTATTATGTTTGCTACGTCGGTGGAGACAGAGTTGGCTGTCACATATGAACAGGATGACAAGCTGAATTAGAAGCAGATGAGCGTTGACTAATGCATTCTTCACTTCCTCAGAAAATGGTATTTGTATCTGTATGAAATGGTATGGTATGAGTATCTGTATGGAATGGAATGGTATGAGTATCTGTATGGAATGGTATGGGTATCTGTATGGAATGGAATGGTATGAGTATCTGTATGGAATGGTATGAGTATCTGTATGGAATGGAATGGTATGAGTATCTGTATGGAATTGTATGGTATGGAATGGAATATCTGTATGGAATGGAATGGTATGAGTATCTGTATGGAATGGTATGGTATGAGTATCTGTATGGAATGGAATGGTATGAGTATCTGTATGGAATGGTATCTGTATGGAATATGAGTATCTGTATGGAATGGTATGAGTATCTGTATGGAATGGTATGAGTATCTGTATGGAATGGAATGTATGTAAATGGTATGAGTATCTGTATGGAATGGTATGAGTATCTGTATGGAATGGTATGAGTATCTGTATCTGTATCTGTATGGAATGGAATATCTGGTATGAGTATCTGTATGGAATGGAATGGTATGAGTATCTGTATGGAATGGTATGAGTATCTGTATGGAATGGTATGGTATGGAATGGTATGTATGGAATATCTGTATGGAATGGGAATGGTATGAGTATCTGTATGGAATGGAATGGTAATGGTATGAGTATCTGTATGGAATGGTGGTATGAGTATCTGTATGGAATGGAATGGTATGAGTATCTGTATGGAATGGTATGAGTATCTGTATGGAATGGTATGAGTATCTGTATGGAATGGTATGAGTATCTGTATGGAATGGTATGAGTATGGTGGTATGAGTATCTGTATGGAATGGTATGGTAGTATCTGTATGGAATGGTATGAGTATCTGTATGGAATGGAATCTGTATGGAATGGTATGAGTATCTGTATGGAATGGTGGTATCTGTATGGAATGGAATGGTATGAGTATCTGTATGGAATGGTATGAGTATCTGTATGGAATGGTATGAGTATCTGTATGGAATGGAATGGTATGAGTATCTGTATGGAATGGTATGAGTATCTGTATGGAATGGATATCTGGTATGAGTATCTGTATGGAATGGTATGAGTATCTGTATGGAATGGTATGAGTATCTGTATGGAATATCTGTATGGAATGGTATGAGTATCTGTATGGAATGGAATGGTATGAGTATCTGTATGGAATGGTATGAGTATCTGTATGGAATGGAATGGTATGAGTATCTGTATGGAATGGAATGGTATGAGTATCTGTATGGAATGGTATGAGTATCTGTATGGAATGGAATGGTATGAGTATCTGTATGGAATGGTAATATCTGTATGGAATGGAATGGTATGAGTATCTGTATGGAATGGAATGGTATGAGTATCTGTATCTGTATGGAATGGTATGAGTGTATGTGGTATGAGTATCTGTATGGAATGGTATGGTATGAGTATCTGTATGGAATATGGAATGGAATGGTATGAGTATCTGTATGGAATGGAATGGTATGAGTATCTGTATGGAATGGTATGGTAGTATCTGTATGGAATGGTATGAGTATCTGTATGGAATGGTATCTGTATGGAATGGTATGAGTATCTGTATGGAATGGAGTATCTGTATCTGTATGGAATGGTATGAGTATCTGTATGGAATGGAATGGTATGAGTATCTGTATCTGTATGGAATGGAATGGTATGAGTATCTGTATGGAATGGAATGGTATGAGTATCTGTATGGAATGGAATGGTATGAGTATCTGTATGGAATGGAATGGTATGAGTATCTGTATGGAATGGTATCTGTATGGAATGGAATGGTATGAGTATCTGTATGGAATGGTATGGTAGAGTATCTGTATGGAATGGAATGGTATGAGTATCTGGAATGGAATGGTATGAGTATCTGTATGGAATGGAATGGTATGAGTATCTGTATGGAATGGGTATGAGTATCTGTATGGAATGGAATGGTATGAGTATCTGTATGGATGGTATGAGTATCTGTATGGAATGGTATGAGTATCTGTATGGAATGGAATGGTATGAGTATCTGTATGGAATGGTATGAGTATCTGTATGGAATGGAATGGTATGGTATGAGTATCTGTATGGAATGGTATGAGTATCTGTATGGAATGGGAATGGTATGAGTATCTGTATGGAATGGAATGGTATGAGTATCTGTATGGAATGGAATGGTATGATCTGTATGGAATGGTATGAGTATCTGTATGGAATGGAATGGTATGAGTATCTGTATGGAATGGTATGGTATGAGTATCTGTATGGAATGGAATGGTATGTATCTGTATGGAATGGTATGAGTATCTGTAATGGAATGGTATGGAATGGTATCTGTATGGAATGGTATGAGTATCTGTATGGAATGGTATGAGTATCTGTATGGAATGGTATGAGTATCTGTATGGAATGGGAATGGTATGAGTATCTGTATGGAATGGTATGAGTATCTGTATGGAATGGTATGAGTATCTGTATGGAATGGAATGAGTATCTGAGTATCTGTATGGTATCTGTATGGAATGGAATGGTATGAGTATCTGTATGGAATGGATGGTATGAGTATCTGTATGGAATGGTATGAGTATCTGTATGGAATGGTATGAGTATCTGTATGGAATGGAATGGTATGAGTATCTGTATGGAATGGTATGGTATCTGTATGGAATGGTATGAGTATCTGTATGGAATGGAATGGTATATCTGTATGGAATATGGTATGAGTATCTGTATGGAATGGAATGGTATGAGTATCTGTATGGAATGGAATGGTATGAGTATCTGTATGGAATGGTATGAGTATCTGTATGGATGGAATGGTATGAGTATCTGTATGGAATGGAATGGTATGAGTATCTGTATGGAATGGAATGGTATGAGTATCTGTATGGAATGGAATGGTATGAGTATCTGTATGGAATGGTATGAGTATCTGTATGGTAATGGTATGAGTATCTGTATGGAATGGTATGAGTATCTGTATGGAATGGTGAGTATCTGTATGGAATGGAATGGTATGAGTATCTGTATGGAATGGAATGGTATGAGTATCTGTATGGAATGGAATGGTATGAGTATCTGTATGGAATGGAATGGTATGAGTATCTGTATGGAATGGTATGGAATGTATCTGTATGGAATGGGAATGGTATGAGTATCTGTATGGAATGGTAATGGGAATGGTATGAGTATCTGTATGGAATGGTATGAGTATCTGTATGGAATGGAATGGTATCTGTATGGAATGGTATGAGTATCTGTATGGAATGGTATGGTATGAGTATCTGTATGGAATGGAATGGTATGAGTATCTGTATGGAATGGAATGGTATGAGTATCTGTATGGAATGGAATGGTATGAGTATCTGTATGGAATGGTATGGTATGAGTATCTGTATGGAATGGGAATGGTATGAGTATCTGGGAATGGTATGAGTATCTGTATGGAATGGAATGGTATGAGTATCTGTATGGAATGGTATGAGTATCTGTATGGAATGGAATGGAATGGTATGAGTATCTGTATGGAATGGTATGAGTATCTGTATGGAATGGAATGGTATGAGTATGTGGAATATGGAATGGTATGGTAGTATCTGTATGGAATGGTATGAGTATCTGTATGGAATGGAATGGTATGAGTATCTGTATGGAATGGAATGGTATGAGTATCTGTATGGAATGGAATGGTATGAGTATCTGTATGGAATGGAATGGTATGAGTATCTGTATGGAATGGAATGGTATGAGTATCTGTATGGAATGGAATGGTATGAGTATCTGTATGGAATGGAATGGTATGAGTATCTGTATGGAATGGTATGAGTATCTGTATGGAATGGTATGAGTATCTGTATGGAATGGAATGGTATGAGTATCTGTATGGAATGGTATGAGTATCTGTATGGAATGGTATGAGTATCTGTATGGAATGGAATGGTATCTGTATGGAGTATCTGTATGGAATGGAATGGTATGAGTATCTGTATGGAATGGAATGGTAATATCTGTATGGAATGGTAATGAGTATCTGTATGGAATGGTATGAATCTGTATGGAATGGAATGGTATGAGTATCTGTATGGAATGGTAATCTGTATGGAATGGTATATCTGTATGGAATATCTGTATGGAATGGTATGGTATGAGTATCTGTATGGAATGGAATGGTATGAGTATCTGTATGGAATGGTATGAGTATCTGTATGGAATGGAATGGTATGAGTATCTGTATGGAATGGTATGGTATGAGTATCTGTATGGAATGGAATGGTATGAGTATCTGTATGGAATGGAATGGTATGAGTATCTGTATGGAATGGAATGGTATGAGTATCTGTATGGAATGGTATGAGTATCTGTATGGAATGGTATGAATCTGGAATGGTATGAGTATCTGTATGGAATGGAATGGTGGTATGAGTATCTGTATGGAATGGTATGAGTATATCTGTATGGAATGGAATGGTATGAGTATCTGGAATGGTGGAATGGAATGGTATGAGTATCTGTATGGAATGGTATGAGTATCTGTATGGAATGGAATGGTATGAGTATCTGTATGGAATGGTATGAGTATCTGTATGGAATGGAATGGTATGAGTATCTGTATGGAATGGTATGGTATGAGTATCTGTATGGAATGGAATGGTATGAGTATCTGTATGGAATGGAATGGTATGAGTATCTGTATGGAATGGAATGGTATGAGTATCTGTATGGAATGGAATGGTATGAGTATCTGTATGGAATGGAATGGTATGAGTATCTGTATGGAATGGTATGAGTATCTGAGTATCTGTATGGAATGGGAATGGTATGAGTATCTGTATGGAATGGAATGGTATCTGAGTATCTGTATGGAATGGAATGGTATGAGTATCTGTATGGAATGGAATGGTATGAGTATCTGTATGGAATGGAATGGTATGAGTATCTGTAATGGAATGGTATCTGTATGGAATGGTATCTGTATGGAATGGAATGGTATGAGTATCTGTATGGAATGGAATGGTATGAGTATCTGTATGGAATGGAATGGTATGAGTATCTGTATGGAATGGTATGAGTATCTGTATGGAATGGTATGAGTATCTGTATGGAATGGTATGAGTATCTGTATGGAATGGAATGAGTATCTGTATGGAATGGTATGGTATGAGTATCTGTATGGAATGGAATGGTATGAGTATCTGTATGGAATGGTATGAGTATCTGTATGGAATGGTATGGTATGAGTATCTGTATGGAATGGTATGAGTATCTGTATGGAATGGTATGAGTATCTGTATGGAATGGTATGAGTATCTGTATGGAATGGTATGAGTATCTGTATGGAATGGAATGGTATGAGTATCTGTATGGAATGGAATGGTATGAGTATCTGTATGGAATGGTATGAGTATCTGTATGGAATGGAATGGTATGAGTATCTGTATGGAATGGTATGAGTATCTGTATGGAATGGTATGAGTATCTGTATGGAATGGAATGGTATCTGATATCTGTATGGAATGGTATGAGTATCTGTATGGAATGGTATGAGTATCTGTATGGAATGGAATGGTATGAGTATCTGTATGGAATGGTATGAGTATCTGTATGGAATGGAATGGTATGAGTATCTGAATGGAATGGTATGAGTATCTGTATGGAATGGAATGGTATGAGTATCTGTATGGAATGGTATGAGTATCTGGAATGGAATGGTATGGTATGAGTATCTGTATGGAATGGAATGGTATGAGTATCTGTATGGAATGGTATGGTATGTATGGAATGGTATGAGTATCTGTATGGAATGGTATGAGTATCTGTATGGAATGGTATGAGTATCTGTATGGAATGGTATGAGTATCTGTATGGAATGGAATGGTATGAGTATCTGTATGGAATGGTATGAGTATCTGTATGGAATCTGTATGGAATGGTATGAGTATCTGTATGGAATGGAATGGTATGTATCTGTATCTGTATGGAATGGTATGAGTATCTGTATGGAATGGTATGAGTATCTGTATGGAATGGTATGAGTATCTGTATGGAATGGAATGGTATGAGTATCTGTATGGAATGGAATGGTATGAGTATCTGTATGGAATGGAATGGTATGAGTATCTGTATGGAATGGTATGAGTATCTGTATGGAATGAATGGTATGAGTATCTGTATGGAATGGTATGAGTATCTGTATGGAATGGTATGAGTATCTGTATGGAATTGAATGGTATGAGTATCTGTATGGAATGGTATGAGTATCTGTATGGAATGGAATGGTATGAGTATCTGTATGGAATGGTATGAGTATCTGTATGGAATGGAATGGTATGAGTATCTGTATGGAATGGAATGGTATGAGTATCTGTATGGAATGGAATGGTATGAGTATCTGTATGGAATGGAATGGTATGAGTATCTGTATGGAATGGTATGGTATGGAATGGTATGTATGGTATGGAATGGTATGAGTATCTGTATGGAATGGTATGAGTATCTGTATGGAATGGAATGGTATCTGTATGGAATGGTAGTATCTGTATGGAATGTTATGGTATGAGTATCTGAATGGAATGGAATGGTATGAGTATCTGTATGGAATGGAATGGTATGAGTATCTGTATGGAATGGAATGGTATGAGTATCTGTATGGAATGGTATGAGTATCTGTATGGAATGGAATGGTATGAGTATCTGTATGGAATGGTATGAGTATCTGTATGGAATGGTATGGTATCTGTATGGAATCTGTATGGAATGGGAATGGTATGAGTATCTGTATGGAATGGTATGATCTGTATGGAATGGAATGGTATGAGTATCTGTATGGAATGGTATGGTAGTATCTGTATGGAATGGAATGGTATGAGTATCTGTATGGAATGGTATGAGTATCTGTATGGAATGTATGGTATCTGTATGGAATGGTATGAGTATGGGAATGGTATGAGTATCTGTATGGAATGGTATGAGTATCTGTATGGAATGGTATGAGTATCTGTATGGAATGGTATGAGTATCTGTATGGAATGGTATGAGTATCTGTATGGAATGGTATGAGTATCTGTATGGAATGGAATGGTATGAGTATCTGTATGGAATGGTATGAGTATCTGTATGGAATGGTATGGTATGGTATGGTATGAGTATCTGTATGGAATGGTATGAGTATCTGTATGGAATGGAATGGTATGAGTATCTGTGGATGGTATGAGTATCTGTATGGATGGTATGAGTATCTGTATGGAATGGTATGAGTATCTGTATGGAATGGAATGGTATGAGTATCTGTATGGAATGGAATGGTATGAGTATCTGTATGGAATGGTATGAGTATCTGTATGGAATGGTATGAGTATCTGTATGGAATGGTATGAGTATCTGTATGGAATGGTATGAGTATCTGTATGGAATGGAATGAGTATCTGTATGGAATGGTATGAGTATCTGTATGGAATGGTATGAGTATCTGTATGGAATGGAATGGTATGAGTATCTGTATGGAATGGTATGAGTATCTGTATGGAATGGAATATCTGTATCTGTATGGAATGGTATGAGTATCTGTATGGAATGGTATGAGTATCTGTATGGAATGGTA
The DNA here is from genome assembly GCF_034236695.1 of Oncorhynchus nerka. NCBI lineage: Eukaryota > Metazoa > Chordata > Actinopteri > Salmoniformes > Salmonidae > Oncorhynchus > Oncorhynchus nerka. The sequence goes on along the minus strand of NW_027039460.1, from coordinate 37,029 downwards.
TGAGTATCTGTATGGAATGGTATGAGTATCTGTATGGAATGGTATGAGTATCTGTATGGAATGGTATGAGTATCTGTATGGAATGGAATGGTATGAGTATCTGTATGGTATGAGTATCTGTATGAATGGTATGAGTATCTGTATGGAATGGAATATGAGTATCTGTATGGAATGGAATGGTATGAGTATCTGTATGGATCTGTATGGAATGGAATGGTATGAGTATCTGAATGGAATGGTATGAGTATCTGTATGGAATGGTATGAGTATCTGTATGGAATGGTATGAGTATCTGTATGGAATGGTATGGTATGGTATGAGTATCTGTATGGAATGGTATGAGTATCTGTATGGAATGGAATGGTATGAGTATCTGTATGGAATGGAATGGTATGAGTATCTGTATGGAATGGTATGAGTATCTGTATGGAATGGTATGAGTATCTGTATGGAATGGTATGAGTATCTGTATGGAATTGAATGGTATGAGTATCTATATGGAATGGTATGAGTATCTGTATGGAATGGAATGGTATGAGTATCTGTATGGAATGGAATGGTATGAGTATCTGTATGGAATGGAATGGTATGAGTATCTGTATGGAATGGAATGGTATGAGTATCTGTATGGAATGGTATGGTATCTGTATGAATGTATCTGTATGGAATGGTATGGTAGGATATCTGTATGGAATGGTATGAGTATCTGTATGGAATGGAATGGTATGAGTATCTGTATGGAATGGTATGGTAGTATCTGTGTATGGAATGGTATGAGTATCTGTATGGAATGGTATGTATCTGTATGGAATGGTATGAGTATCTGTATGGAATGGTATGAGTATCTGTGGAATGGTATGAGTATCTGTATGGAATGGTATGAGTATCTGTATGGAATGGTATGAGTATATCTGTATGGAATGGAATGGTATGAGTATCTGTATGGAATGGAATGGTATGAGTATCTGTATGGAATGGTATGGTATGGAATGGTATGAGTATCTGTATATCTGTATGGAATGGTATGGAATAGTATCTGTATGGAATGGAATGGTATGAGTATCTGTATGGAATGGTATGAGTATCTGTATGGAATATCTGTATGGAATGGTATGGTATGGAATCTGTATGGAATGGATGAGTATCTGTATGGAATGGAATATGAGTATCTGTATGGAATGGAATGGTATGAGTATCTGTATGGAATGGTATGAGTATCTGTATGGAATGGTATGAGTATCTGTATGGAATGGTATGGTATGAGTATCTGTATGGAATGGTATGAGTATCTGTATGGAATGGTGGTATGAGTATCTGTATGGAATGGAATGAGTATCTGTATGGAATGGAAGTATCTGTATGGAATGGATGGTATGAGTATCTGTATGGAATGGAATGGTATGAGTATCTGTATGGAATGGAATGGTATGAGTATCTGTATGGAATGGTATGAGTATCTGTATGGAATGGTGGTATGAGTATCTGTATGGAATGGTATGAGTATCTGTATGGAATGGTATGTATCTGTATGGAATGGAATGTATGGAATGGATGAGTATCTGTATGGAATAATGGAATGGAATGGTATGAGTATCTGTATGGAATGGAATGGTATGAGTATCTGTATGGAATGGTATGAGTATCTGTATGGAATGGAATGGTATGATCTGTATGGAATCTGAATGGAATGGTATGAGTATCTGTATGGAATGGAATGGTATCTGTATGGAATGGAATGGTATGAGTATCTGTATGGAATGGTATGTATCTGTAATGGTATGAGTATCTGTATGTATGGATCTGTATGGAATGGTATGAGTATCTGGATGGAATGGTATGAGTATCTGTATGGAATGGTATGAGTATGGTATGGAATGGAATGGTATGAGTATCTGTATGGAATGGTATGAGTATCTGTATGGAATGGTATGAGTATCTGTATGGAATGGTATGGTATGGTATGAGTATCTGTATGGAATGGTATGAGTATCTGTATGGAATGGAATGGTATGAGTATCTGTATGGAATGGTATGAGTATCTGTATGGAATGGTATGAGTATCTGTATGGAATGGTATGAGTATCTGTATGGAATGGTATGGTATGAGTATCTGTATGGAATGGAATGGTATGAGTATCTGTATGGAATGGTATGAGTATCTGTATGGAATGGAATGGTATGAGTATCTGTATGGAATGGAATGGTATCTGTATGGAATGGATGGTATGAGTATCTGTATGGAATGGTATGAGTATCTGTATGGAATGGAATGGTATGAGTATCTGTATGGAATGGAATGGTATGAGTATCTGTATGGAATGGTATGGTATGAGTATCTGTATGGAATGGAATGGTATGAGTATCTGTATGGAATGGAATGGTATGAGTATCTGTATGGAATGGTATGAGTATCTGTATGGAATGGTAGTATCTGTATGGAATGGTATGAGTATCTGTATGGAATGGTATCTGTATGGAATGGTATGAGTATCTGTAATGGAATGGTATGAGTATCTGTATGGAATGGAATGGTATGAGTATCTGTATGGAATGGTATGGTATGTATCTGTATGGAATGGAATGGTATCTGTATGGAATGGAATCTGTATGGAATGGATGGTATGAGTATCTGTATGGAATGGAATGGTATGAGTATCTGTATGGAATGGTATGAGTATCTGTATGGAATGGAATGGTATGAGTATCTGTATGGAATGGAATGGTATGAGTATCTGTATGGAATGGAATGAGTATCTGTATGGAATGGAATATGAGTATCTGTATGGATGGAATGGTATGAGTATCTGTATGGAATGGAATGGTATGAGTATCTGTAATGGAATGGTATGGTATCTGTATGGAATGGTATGGAATGTATCTGTATGGAATGGAATATCTGTATGGAATGGATGAGTATCTGTATGGAATGGAATGAGTATCTGTATGGAATGGTATGAGTATCTGTATGGAATGGAATGGAGTATCTGTATGGAATGGTATCTGTATCTGTATGGAATGGTATGAGTATCTGTATGGAATGGAATGGTATGAGTATCTGTATGGAATGGTATGAGTATCTGTATGGAATGGTATGAGTATCTGTATGGAATGGTATGAGTATCTGTATGGAATGGTATCTGTATGGAATGGAATGGTATCTGAGGAATATCTGTATGGAATGGTATGTATCTGTATGGAATGGTATGAGTATCTGTATGGAATGGTATGTATCTCTGTATGGAATGGTATGAGTATCTGTATGGAATGGTATGATGAGTATCTGTATGGAATGGAATGGTATGAGTATCTGTATGGAATGGTATGGTATCTGTAGTGGAATGGTATGAGTATCTGTATGGAATGGAATGGTATGAGTATCTGTATGGAATGGTATGAGTATCTGTATGGAAATGGTATGAGATCTGTATCTGTATGGAATGGTATGAGTATCTGTATGGAATGGTATGATCTGTATCTGTATGGAATGGAATGGTATGAGTATCTGTATGGAATGGTATGAGTATCTGTATGGAATGGTAATGGGAATGGTATGAGTATCTGTATGGAATGGAATGTATGAGTATCTGTATGGAATGGAATGGTATGAGTATCTGTATGGAATGGAATGGTATGAGTATCTGGAATGGTATGGAATGGAATATGAGTATCTGTATGGAATGGTATGAGTATCTGTGGAATGGAATGGTATGAGTATCTGTATGGAATGGTATGAGTATCTGTATGGAATGGTATGAGTATCTGTATGGAATGGTATCTGTATGGAATATCTGTATGGAATGGAATGGTATCTGTATCTGTATGGAATGGAATGGTATGAGTATCTGTATGGAATGGAATATGAGTATCTGTATGGAATGGTATGAGTATCTGTATGGAATGGAATCTGTATGGAATGGTATGAGTATCTGTATGGAATGGTATGGTATGAGTATCTGTATGGAATGGAATGGTATGAGTGGTATCTGTATGGAATGGTATGAGTATCTGTATGGAATGGTATGAGTATCTGTATGGAATGGTATGAGTATCTGTATGGAATGGAATGGTATGAGTATCTGTATGGAATGGTATGAGTATCTGTATGGAATGGAATGGTATGAGTATCTGTATGGAATGGTATGAGTATCTGTATGGAATGGTATGAGTATCTGTATGGAATGGTATGAGTATCTGTATGGAATGGAATGGTATGAGTATCTGTATGGAATGGTATGAGTATCTGTATGGAATGGAATGGTATGAGTATCTGTATGGAATGGTATGGTATGAGTATCTGTATGGAATGGAATGGTATGAGTATCTGTATGGAATGGAATGGTATGAGTATCTGTATGGAATGGAATGGTATGAGTATCTGTATGGAATGGTATGAGTATCTGTATGGAATGAATGGTATGGAATGGAATGGTATGAGTATCTGTATGGAATGGTATGGTATCTGTATGGAATATCTGTAATGGAATGGTATGAGTATCTGTATGGAATGGTATGATATCTGTATGGTATGAGTATCTGTATGGAATGGAATGGAATGGAATGGTATGAGTATCTGTATGGAATGGAATGGTATGAGTATCTGTATGGAATGGTATGAGTATCTGTATGGAATGGTATGAGTATCTGTATGGAATGGTATGAGTATCTGTGGAATGGAATATCTGGGAATGGTATGAGTATCTGTATGGAATGGAATGGTATGAGTATCTGTATGGAATGTATCTGTATGGAATGGAATGGTATGAATGTATCTGTATGGAATGGTATGGTATGAGTATCTGTATGGAATGGAATGGTATGAGTATCTGTATGGAATGGAATGGTATGAGTATCTGTATGGAATGGTATGAGTATCTGTATGGAATGGAATGGTATGAGTATCTGTATGGAATGGTATGAGTATCTGTATGGAATGGTATGAGTATCTGTATGGAATGGAATGGTATGAGTATCTGTATGGAATGGAATGGTATGAGTATCTGTATGGAATGGTATGAGTATCTGTATGGAATGGTATGAGTATCTGTATGGAATGGTATGGTATGAGTATCTGTATGGAATGGAGTATCTGTATGGAATGGTATGAGTATCTGTATGGAATGGTATCTGTATGGTATGAGTATCTGTATGGAATGGAATGGTATGTATCTGTATGGAATGGAATGGTATGTATCTGTATGGAATGGAATGGTATGAGTATCTGTATGGAATGAATGGTATGAGTATCTGTATGGAATGGAATGGTATGAGTATCTGTATGGAATGGTATGAGTATCTGTATGGAATGGTATGAGTATCTGTATGGAATGGTATGAGTATGAGTATCTGTATGGAATGGTATGAGTATCTGTATGGAATGGTATGAGTATCTGTATGGAATGGAATGGTATGAGTATCTGTATGGAATGGAATGGTATGAGTATCTGTATGGAATGGTATGAGTATCTGTATGGAATGGAATGGTATGAGTATCTGTATGGAATGGTATGGTATGAGTATCTGTATGGAATGGAATGGTATGAGTATCTGTATGGAATGGTATGGTATGAGTATCTGTATGGAATGGAATGGTATGAGTATCTGTATGGAATGGAATGGTATGAGTATCTGTATGGAATGGAATGGTATGAGTATCTGTATGGAATGGTATGAGTATCTGTATGGAATGGAATGGTATGAGTATCTGTATGGAATGGAATGGTATGAGTATCTGTATGGAATGGTATGAGTATCTGTATGGAATGGTATGAGTATCTGTATGGAATGGTATGAGTATCTGTATGGAATGGTATGGTATGGTATGGTATGAGTATCTGTATGGAATGGAATGGTATGATCTGTATGGAATGGTATGGTATGGTATGGTATGAGTATCTGTATGGAATGGTATGAGTATCTGTATGGAATGGAATGGTATGAGTATCTGTATGGAATGGTATGAGTATCTGTATGGAATGGTATGAGTATCTGTATGGAATGGTATGGTAGGAGTATCTGTATGGAATGGAATGGTATGAGTATCTGTATGGAATGGTATGAGTATCTGTATGGAATGGAATGGAGTATCTGTATGGAATATGAGTATCTGTATGGAATGGTGGTATGAGTATCTGTATGGAATGGTATGGTAGTATCTGTATGGAATGGAATGGTATGTATCTGTATGGAATGGTATGAGTATCTGTATATGGAATGGTATGAGTATCTGTATGGAATGGTATGGTAATGGTATGTATCTGTATGGAATGGAATGGTATGAGTATCTGTATGGAATGGAATGGTATGAGTATCTGTATGGAATGGTATGAGTATCTGTATGGAATGGAATGGTATGAGTATCTGTATGGAATGGTATGGTATGAGTATCTGTATGGAATGGAATGGTATGAGTATCTGTATGGAATGGTATGAGTATCTGTATGGAATGGTATGAGTATCTGTATGGAATGGTATGAGTATCTGTATGGAATGGAATGGTATGAGTATCTGTATGGAATGGTATGAGTATCTGTATGGAATGGTATGAGTATCTGTATGGAATGGAATGGTATATGAGTATCTGTATGGAATGGTATGAGTATCTGTATGGAATGGTATGAGTATGGAATGTATGGAATCTGGGAATGGTATGAGTATCTGTATGGAATGGTGGTATGAGTATCTGTATGGAATGGTATGAGTATCTGTATGGAATGGTATGAGTATCTGTATGGAATGGTATGAGTATCTGTATGGAATGGTATGAGTATCTGTATGGAATGGTATGAGTATCTGTATGGAATGGAATGGTATGAGTATCTGTATGGAATGGTATGAGTATCTGTATGGAATGGAATGGTATGAGTATCTGTATGGAATGGTATGGTATCTGTATGGAATGGTATGAGTATCTGTATGGAATGGAATGGTATGAGTATCTGTATGGAATGGTATGATATCTGTATGGAATGGAATGGTATGAGTATCTGTATGGAATGGAATGGTATGAGTATCTGTATGGAATGGAATGGT
>NW_027039460.1:0-25000 GCF_034236695.1 Oncorhynchus nerka | reverse complement strand
GAGGATGGATTTATCTTGTACAGATGTATAAATCCAATCAGAATTTGCAAAATTTAGACAAACTATTTTTTTTTACATTGTGTAAATAACAACAACAACAAAAACGCAAATATAATAATATCAAAAATATATATATAATGTAATCCCCCAATATAATAATATCCTTATATATATATAATATAATATAATCCCTCCTTTGAGATGCTTGACGAGGTCCCCAGTCTTGTGTCTTGGACACACACAATATAATAATATCACCCAATATAATCTTGTGTCTTGGATATCCTATATATATATATATATATATAATATAATCCCTCCTTTGAGATGCTTGACGAGGTCCCCAGTCTTGTGTCTTGGACACCTTGTAAATATGGGCCCAGAAGTACAAGATAGGATGGGTGAAGGGATGGTGAATAAATCCAGTTACCAGTATATTCGGCCCTCCGTGGGAATGAGTTTGACACGTGGTGCCGAGAAACATCTAAAACGCTGTGAAATATCCTTTCAATAAACCACAATTATTTTATTTTCAGCTGTTTTGAAGCTGGTGTACAAAACTGAAATTAAAAGACGCAAAAACCAAACTTATGCATGGGAAGCGTAGACATAGCGCACGTAGAACAGATATACCGCTATTTAGACTCACTTTCAATGAGAATGACAGATGTGTAACTACATTTCTATGTGAATTTGGTTCGGGTCATCCAAAAACTTCTTATGGCTGAGATCCCGCTGACGGGATCGATATGACAACAACCAGTGAAAGTGCAGGGCGCCAAATTCAAGCAACAGAAATCTCATAATTAAAATTCCTCAAACATACAAGTATCTTATACCATTTTAAAGGGAATCTTGTTGTTAATCCAACCACAGTGTCCGATTTCAAAAAGGCTTTACATCGAAAGCACCACAAACGATTATGTTAGGTCACTGCCAAGTCACAGAAAAACACAGCCATTTTTCCAGCCAAAGACAGGAGTCACAAAAAGCAGAAATAGAGATCAAATTAATCACTAACCTTTGATGATCTTCATCAGATGACACGCATAGGACTTCATGTTACACAATACATGTATGTTTTGTTCGATAAAGTGCATATTTATATAAAAAAAATCTCAGTATGCATTGCCACGTTATGTTCAGTAGTTCCAAAAACATCCAGTGATTTTGCAGAGAGCCACATTAATTTACAGAAATACTCAAAAAAATATATATCATATAAGATATGATATATATATATATATATATATATATATATATATATATATAAAATAATCATCATAAACGTTGAGCAAAGATACAAGTGTTATACATGGAATTTTTAGATCCACTTCTCTTTAATGCAACCGTTCTGTCAGATTTCAAAAAAGCTTTACGGAAAAAGCAAACCATGCAATAATCTGAGTACGGCGCTCAGAGCCCAAACCAGCCAAACAGATATCCTCCATGTTGTGCAGTCAACAGAAGTCAGAAATAACATTATACATATTCACTTACCCTTGATGATCTTCATCAGAATGCACTCCCAGGAATCCCAGTTCCACAATAAATGTTTGTTTTGTTCGATAATGTCCATCATTTATGTCCAAATAGCTACTTTTGTAGCTACGTTTTGTAAACAAATCCAAAGTCACGAAGCGCGTTCACTAGGAGCAGACGAAATGTCAAAACGTTCCGTTACAGTCCGTAGAAACATGTCAAACCAAATCTTTAGGATGTTTTTAACATAAATCTTCAATAATGTTCCAACCGGACAATTCCTTTGTCTGTAGAAAAGCAATGGAACGCGAGCTACCTCTCATGACCGCGCGTCACGAGCCCGTGGCACTCTGCCAGACCACTAACTCAAAGAGCCCTTATGAGCCCCTCCTTTACAGTAGAAGCCTCAACAAGTTTTAAAGACTGTTGACATCTAGTGGAAGTGCAACATGACCAATCTCCCACTGTATCTTCAATAGGGAAAGTTGAAAATCGTCCAACCTCAGATTTCCCACAGCCTGGTTGGATTTTTTTTTCCTCAGGTTTTTTCCCTGCCAAATGAGTTCTGTTATACTCACAGACATCATGGCCTAATGTTTTCTATCCAAACATACTAATAATATGAATATACTAGCAACTGGGACTGAGTAGCAGGCAGTTTACTCTGGGCACCTCTGGGCACCTTAATTCATCCAAGCTACTCAATACTGCCCCCAAATGTCCTATGAATGAAATAATATGCAGATTGTCAACATATGAAGTGAAAAAAATATGTTTAGTTTGCATGATTAAATGCTGTGGGAATGTCCTATGAGTGAAATTAAAATGTGTCTACATCACCTTCAAATGTCAATTGCCGTTAAATCTGTAGAGAAACATAACGGGGATGAATTTCAATCTGCTTTAAGGAGCTACACATTTGCACGCTGAGAATGTTGTGGTAATATTACGTAAAAGTTAAATATAACATTTTCAAAAAATGTTATATTTAAATATTTGGAGGACCTCCAAGACAAGGTAAAAAATGTGTATTGCGTGAACATCAATGGAATATTAGGTTAAAACATGAAACAGATATGTTATGAACAACATTAAAACGTTGTGCAACGTTGTGGGAATGTGCTGTGTAATCTATGTGAATATCACAAGAATATTCTTGCAACATCCCAGACAACTCCCCCAAAAAAAAAAAAAAAAGATAATAAAATGTTCTGGGAACGATTTGGGTGTTCTTCCAACATTCTTGCAATATTATAGGAATGTCCTTTACAACCGTAACTTAAACATTGTATGACTGAGTATATCTTGTGTTTTGTGAACTTATTTCTTGTAATGTATCCACACTGTTCCCACAACCTAATCAAATGTTCGAGGAACCGTTTAAATAACTCAACGACTGTTCTGTCAACATTAATGGAACATCAAAAGGAATGTTTTGTGTACACTGATACAAACATGATCTGAGTAGGACAGGACAATAGGACAGTTTAAGTGTTTTGAGAAAACTATCTATTGTAATATCCCTCACAATGTTCCCACAACCCAATGAAACATTCTGGGAACCTTTAAAGAACAGACTAAATGTGTTCTAGGGACGTTCTTGCAGCATCGTCTGAATGTTTTTTGCACCCTAAAAGAAACATTGTTGAATCCATCTTCCTAACTGGACAGTTTTTGTGTTTGGAAACATATATTTTGTGATGTCCCCAGAAAATTCTCACCAGACTGTTCCCACAACATTCTAACCAGACTGTTCCCTCAGCATTCTAACCAGACTGTTCCCACAACATTTTAACCAGACTGTCCCCACAACATTCTAACCAGACTGTTCTCACAACATTCTCAGCAGACTGTTCCCACAACATTCTAACCAGACTGTTCCCACAACATTTTAACCAGACTGTTCCCACAACATTCTAACCAGACTGTTCTCACAACATTCTCAGCAGACTGTTCCCACAACATTCTAACCAGACTGTTCCCACAACATTCTCACCAGACTGTCCCCACAACATTCTCAGCAGACTGTTCCCACAGCATTCTAACCAGACTGTTCCCACAACATTCTCAGCAGACTGGCCCCACAGCATTCTAGCCAGACTGTTCCCACAACATTCTCACCAGACTGTTCCCACAACATTCTAACCAGACTGTTCCCACAACATTCTAACCAGACTGTTCCCTCAGCATTCTAACCAGACTGTTCCCACAACATTCTAACCAGACTGTTCCCACAACATTCTAACCAGACTGTTCCCACAACATTCTAACCAGACTGTTCCCACAACATTCTCAGCAGTCTGTTCCCACAACATTCTCACCAGACTGTTCCCACAACATTCTAACCAGACTGTTCCCACAACATTCTAACCAGACTGTCCCCACAGCATTCTAACCAGACTGTTCCCACAACATTCTAACCAAACTGTTCCCACAACATTCTCACCAGACTGTCGCCACAACATTCTAACCAGACTGTTCCCACAACATTCTCACCAGACTTTTCCCACAACATTCTAACCAGACTGTTCCCACAACATTCTCACCAGACTGTTCCCACAACATTCTAACCAGACTGTTCCCACAACATTCTAACCAGACTGTTCCCACAACATTCTCAGCAGACTGTTCCCACAACATTCTCACCAGACTGTTCCCACAACATTCTAACCAGACTGTTCCCACAACATTCTAACCAGACTGTCCCCACAGCATTCTAACCAGACTGTTCCCACAACATTCTAACCAAACTGTTCCCACAACATTCTAACCAGACTGTCGCCACAACATTCTAACCAGACTGTTCCCACAACATTCTCACCAGACTGTTCCCACAACATTCTAACCAGACTGTTCCCACAACATTCTAACCAGACTGTCCCCACAGCATTCTAACCAGACTGTTCCCACAACATTCTAACCAAACTGTTCCCACAACATTCTCACCAGACTGTCGCCACAACATTTTAACCAGACTGTTCCCACAACATTCTCACCAGACTGTCGCCACAACTAAATGAACCATTCTGAGAACCTTTAAAGAACAGATTAAATATGTTCTAGGAATGTTCTTACAACATCAGGTGAATGTTTTAAACAAACATTGTATAATCACCAGCCCGTCTGGACAGTTCTTTTTTGTGGTATGAGAAAGCCCTGAAAGAATGTTCTGGGAACTTTCACAGAACCAATTTTTGGTTTGCTGGGAAGTCATAAAGTGTCTTCATTGCAAATAAGCAAACAGTTTATTATGGTTGTTGATTAGCTAGCTAGAGCACAAGACCTTACATCACCGCAGTAGGCAGGGGCTAAACACAACATTGGATTCAAGTCTGGTCAGGCTCTTTCTCATTCTTGGTGCCAGTCTGTTATAGCTCTCTTGGCAACTCCTTATGGAATTGTCATGGAATACATTTTGAGGATGGAGAAGGTAAAATCACAAATATATCTGGGACCAGGCTAGGTGAGATCAGATCTGAGACCAGGCTAGGTGGGATCAGATCTGAGATCTGGCTAGGTGGGATCAGATCTGAGACCAGGCTAGGTGAGATCAGATCTGAGACCAGGCTAGGTGAGATCAGATCTAAGATCTGGCTAGGTGGGATCAGATCTGAGACCAGGCTAGGTGAGATCAGATCTGAGATCTGGCTAGGTGGGATCAGATCTAAGATCTGGCTAGGTGGGATCAGATCTGAGACCAGGCTAGGTGGGATCAGATCTAAGATCTGGCTAGGTGGGATCAGATCTGAGACCAGGCTAGGTGAGATCTGATCTGACAACAACATATTATTATTATTATTTTCCTTTTTTCACACCAATGTCCTGATATCCAATTGGTAGTTACAGTCTTGTCTCATCGCTGCAACTCCCGTATGGACTCGGGAGAGGCGAAGGTCGAAAGCCAAACGTCCTCCGAAACACGACCCTGCCAAGCAGCCGCACTGCTTCTTGACACGTTGCTCGATTAACCTAGAAGCCAGCCGCACCAATGTGTCGGAGGAAACACCATCCAACTGACAACCGATGTCAGCTTGCAGGAGCCAGAGCACGTTGGGACAAGGAAATCCCGGCTGGCCAAACCCTCCTGTAACCCGTACGACACTGGGCCAATAGTGTGCCGCCTCATGGGTCTCCCGGTCACGGCTGGCTGTGACACAGCCTGGGATCAAACCAGGGGCTGTAGTGACGCCTCAAGCACTGCGATGCAGTGGGCAACATTGTCTCTGAGACATCTGCGTTTCTGTGGAAACTTTTAGAACAGAGTGGAATAAGTAAGTAAATGAGTTGTTGTAACCTCTGCCAGCTGAGGAAAACACTGAGAGCTGTTCCCAGACTGCCAACAGACACGTGATTTATTAGCGTGACTCCAAAGCGCGGCATCAGAACGTATCAGGGTCAGCCTGAGCCCTCACAGCCTCTCACAGCAGACTTATCAACCAAGGTTAACAGGTAAAACAAGATCAGACTTATCAACCAAGGTTAACAGGTTAACAGGTTAACAGGTAAAACAAGCAGAGAGAGAAGTAGCAGTGCACTACTTTTGACCAGAGCACAATGACAGACACATGCGCACTAGTACGCACACACACACACACACACACACACACACACACACCACACTCTGCTCTGCTGGATCACTCTACTCCCAGCATGCATTGCCAGACAGACAGCTGCACATCAAAGGCATGTTTATAAAGCATCAATAAAGACTTGGAATTCAATTGTGCTTGACATTGGTCCCACCAAATTATTCCAGGCTGCTCTTCTTGTGTGTTTTACTACAGATATCAACTCTTTGGGAAACATCTGGATTGAAAAAAAAAATCTAAATCATAGCGCTATCGCTGCTGAGCATTCTGAAGGCTAAAGAAATGATCAACCATTTCAACACAAATAAATCCCTGCCGCAGTGTAGTAGGGAATGTCATGTAATTCCTGTTGTTTCCTTGGTTCTTCCTCCAGTATTATCTCCATGAGTTATGGACACAGGACAATACCTGTTGTTTCCTTGGTTCTTCCTCCAGTATTATCTCCATGAGTTATGGACACAGGACAATACCTGTTGTTTCCTTGGTTCTTCCTCCAGTATTATCTCCATGAGTTATGGACACAGGACAATTCCTGTTGTTTCCTTGGTTCTTCCTCCAGTATTATCTCCATGAGTTATGGACACAGAACAATACCTGTTGTTTCCTTGGTTCTTCCTCCAGTATTATCTCCATGAGTTATGGACACAGGACAATACCTGTTGTTTCCTTGGTTCTTCCTCCAGTATTATCTCCATGAGTTATGGACACAGAACAATACCTGTTGTTTCCTTGGTTCTTCCTCCAGTATTATCTCCATGAGTTATGGACACAGGACAATACCTGTTGTTTCCTTGGTTCTTCCTCCAGTATTATCTCCATGAGTTATGGACACAGGACAATACCTGTTGTTTCCTTGGTTCTTCCTCCAGTATTATCTCCATGAGTTATGGACACAGGACAATACCTGTTGTTTCCTTGGTTCTTCCTCCAGTATTATCTCCATGAGTTATGGACACAGAACAATACCTGTTGTTTCCTTGGTTCTTCCTCCAGTATTATCTCCATGAGTTATGGACACAGAACAATACCTGTTGTTTCCTTGGTTCTTCCTCCAGTATTATCTCCATGAGTTATGGACACAGGACAATACCTGTTGTTTCCTTGGTTCTTCCTCCAGTATTATCTCCATGAGTTATGGACACAGGACAATACCTGTTGTTTCCTTGGTTCTTCCTCCAGTATTATCTCCATGAGTTATGGACACAGAACAATACCTGTTGTTTCCTTGGTTCTTCCTCCAGTATTATCTCCATGAGTTATGGACACAGGACAATACCTGTTGTTTCCTTGGTTCTTCCTCCAGTATTATCTCCATGAGTTATGGACACAGGACAATACCTGTTGTTTCCTTGGTTCTTCCTCCAGTATTATCTCCATGAGTTATGGACACAGGACAATACCTGTTGTTTCCTTGGTTCTTCCTCCAGTATTATCTCCATGAGTTATGGACACAGAACAATACCTGTTGTTTCCTTGGTTCTTCCTCCAGTATTATCTCCATGAGTTATGGACACAGAACAATACCTGTTGTTTCCTTGGTTCTTCCTCCAGTATTATCTCCATGAGTTATGGACACAGAACAATACCTGTTGTTTCCTTGGTTCTTCCTCCAGTATTATCTCCATGAGTTATGGACACAGAACAATACCTGTTGTTTCCTTGGTTCTTCCTCCAGTATTATCTCCATGAGTTATGGACACAGAACAATACCTGTTGTTTCCTTGGTTCTTCCTCCAGTATTATCTCCATGAGTTATGGACACAGAACAATACCTGTTGTTTCCTTGGTTCTTCCTCCAGTATTATCTCCATGAGTTATGGACACAGAACAATACCTGTTGTTTCCTTGGTTCTTCCTCCAGTATTATCTCCATGAGTTATGGACACAGAACAATTCCTGTTGTTTCCTTGGTTCTTCCTCCAGTATTATCTCCATGAGTTATGGACACAGGACAATTCCTGTTGTTTCCTTGGTTCTTCCTCCAGTATTATCTCCATGAGTTATGGACACAGAACAATACCTGTTGTTTCCTTGGTTCTTCCTCCAGTATTATCTCCATGAGTTATGGACACAGAACAATACCTGTTGTTTCCTTGGTTCTTCCTCCAGTATTATCTCCATGAGTTATGGACACAGGACAATACCTGTTGTTTCCTTGGTTCTTCCTCCAGTATTATCTCCATGAGTTATGGACACAGAACAATACCTGTTGTATCCTTGGTTCTTCCTCCAGTATTATCTCCATGAGTTATGGACACAGAACAATACCTGTTGTTTCCTTGGTTCTTCCTCCAGTATTATCTCCATGAGTTATGGACACAGAACAATTCCTGTTGTTTCCTTGGTTCTTCCTCCAGTATTATCTCCATGAGTTATGGACACAGGACAATTCCTGTTGTTTCCTTGGTTCTTCCTCCAGTATTATCTCCATGAGTTATGGACACAGAACAATACCTGTTGTTTCCTTGGTTCTTCCTCCAGTATTATCTCCATGAGTTATGGACACAGGACAATACCTGTTGTTTCCTTGGTTCTTCCTCCAGTATTATCTCCATGAGTTATGGACACAGAACAATACCTGTTGTTTCCTTGGTTCTTCCTCCAGTATTATCTCCATGAGTTATGGACACAGAACAATAACTGTTGTTTCCTTGGTTCTTCCTCCAGTATTATCTCCATGAGTTATGGACACAGGACAATTCCTGTTGTTTCCTTGGTTCTTCCTCCAGTATTATCTCCATGAGTTATGGACACAGAACAATTCCTGTTGTTTCCTTGGTTCTTCCTCCAGTATTATCTACATGAGTTATGGACACAGAACAATACCTGTTGTTTCCTTGGTTCTTCCTCCAGTATTATCTCCATGAGTTATAGACACAGAACAATACCTGTTGTTTCCTTGGTTCTTCCTCCAGTATTATCTCTATGAGTTATGGACACAGAACAATACCTGTTGTTTCCTTGGTTCTTCCTCCAGTATTATCTCCATGAGTTATGGACACAGAACAATACCTGTTGTTTCCTTGGTTCTTCCTCCAGTATGTATATCTCCATGAGTTATGGACACAGGACAATACCTGTTGTTTCCTTGGTTCTTCCTCCAGTATTATCTCCATGAGTTATGGACACAGAACAATACCTGTTGTTTCCTTGGTTCTTCCTCCAGTATATCTCCATGAGTTATGGACACAGAACAATACCTGTTGTTTCCTTGGTTCTTCCTCCAGTATATCTCCATGAGTTATGGACACAGGACAATACCTGGGAGAAAAAAACTCTTCCAACACTTTCATTTGATTATCTGTGAATGTTTTGCCATTTGGTTTCTCCTTTAGGAAAATAACACACACAAAAAAAATAGTTTTCAAACTTTAGCTGTCTTTAGCTGACTTTAGCTGTCTTTAGCTGTCTTTAGCTGTCTTTAGCTGACTTTAGCTGTCTTTAGCTGTCTTTAGCTGTCTTTAGCTGACTTTAGCTGTCTTTAGTTGTCTTTAGCTGTCTTTAGCTGACTTTAGCTGTCTTTAGCTGTCTTTAGCTGTCTTTAGCTGTCTTTAGCTGACTTTAGCTGTCTTTAGCTGACTTTAGCTGTCTTTAGCTGTCTTTAGCTGTCTTTAGCTGACTTTAGCTGTCTTGAGCTGTCTTTAGCTGACTTTAGCTGTCTTTAGCTGTCTTTAGCTGTCTTTAGCTGTCTTTAGCTGACTTTAGCTGTCTTTAGCTGACTTTAGCTGACTTTAGCTGACTTTAGCTGTCTTTAGCTGTCTTTAGCTGTCTTTAGCTGTCTTTAGCTGTCTTTAGCTGACTTTAGCTGTCTTTAGCTGTCTTTAGCTGTCTTTAGCTGTCTTTAGCTGACTTTAGCTGTCTTTAGCTGTCTTTAGCTGTCTTTAGCTGTCTTTAGCTGTCTTTAGCTGACTTTAAAACTGTCAAAAATACAGGCCATAAATTGTCTACAGTCAAACTTTAGCCATGATTAAACTGTCAAATACAGACCATAAATCATCTACAGTCCGGGAAAAACTATACCCCAAGCACTAAATGAATATACGTTGATTGAATAAACAGGTACGTATTCAACAATAACTGCAGTCCTAAAATCATGTCTTGGGATTGGGAGCCGAGAGCCGAGAGCAGGTTAGAAAGTGTCTGTGTGTTTCTTGAAATACTTTACAGCATCAGTCTCTCTGCCAGACATGCCAGTGTTGTGTTCCCATGTTCCAACATGTTTAAACCATCCTGGGATCCAACGGGTCACCTCAGTCTCTCTGCCAGACATGCCAGTGTTGTGTTCCCATGTTCCAACATGTTAAAACCATCCTGGGATCCAACAGGTCACCTCAGTCTCTCTGCCAGACATGCCAGTGTTGTGTTCCAACATGTTTAAACCATCCTGGGATCCAACAGGTCACCTCAGTCTCTCTGCCAGACATGCCAGTGTTGTGTTCCCATGTTCCAACATGTCAAAACCATCCTGGGATCCAACAGGTCACCTCAGTCTCTCTGCCAGACATGCCAGTGTTGTGTTCCCATGTTCCAACATGTTTAACTAGTTGCTCCTACCCTCTACTTTTTTGAACATTTTGTTAAAAATCGCGCAACATTTCAGCGCCCTGCTACTCATGCCAGGAATATAGTACGTTCATATGGTTAGAATGTGTGTATAGGAAACCCTCGGACGTTTTTAAAACTGGTTAAATCACGACTGTGGCTATTACATAACGTGCGTTACATCGGAAAGCGCAGGAAAACCTGATCACAGAAAATGGAAATAAATATCCTTGCGCCACTTCCAGCAATTGTTAACAGTGAGCCGAATTAGATAAGACCGAGCATTCAACTCCCACAGCATCCCCATGCAGTCGAGTATCTTGTGAATTTAATCCTCTTTGATTCTTGGTTGAACCGAAAGAGGGGCACGGCGTACCTCCGGTCTCCGCCCAGATCATTCCGGAAGAGCTCTCTCCTGAAATTTTTTCCAAGACGACAGCTAATGATATGTACATCGCCTACGGATGATTTTTATCGCTTATTAACGTTTACTAATACCTAAAGTAGCATTACAAACGTATTTCGAAGTGTTTTGTGAAAGTTTATCGTCTACTTTTTGAATTTTAAAAAATGACGTTACGTTGTGAAATCGCTGTTTTTTTCGTTTATCACACAGTCTACATATAACGATATCTTGGCTTTATATGGCCCGATTTAATCGAAATAAAGACCCAATAGTGTTTATGGGACATCTAGGAGTGCCAACAAAGAAGATGGTGAAAGGTAATGACTGTTTTCTATTTTATTGTGCGGTTTGTGTAACGCCGAAATGCTAATTATTTTGTTTACGTCCCCTGCTGTGCTTTTCTGTTGTAGTGTATTGGTGCATGCTATCAGATAATAGCTTCTCATGCTGTCGCCGAAAAGCATTTTAAAAATCTGACTTGTTGCCTGGATTCACAACGAGTGTAGCTTTAATTTGATACCCTGCATGTGTATTTTAATGAACTTTTGAGTTTTAACTAATACTATTAGCATTTAGCGTAGCGCATTTGCATTTCCAGAGCTCTAGTTGGGACGCAAGCGTCCCAGGTAGAGGTAAGAGGTTAAACCATCCTGGGATCCAACGGGTCACCTCAGTCTCCCTGCCAGACATGCCAGTGTTGTGTTCCCATGTTCCAACATGTTTAAACCATCCTGGGATCCAACGGGTCACCTCAGTGTCGTGACAAGACTATCATTAATGTGATGACGGCTATTTTTACAAATCAATTAACTGTATTTAATTATACATAAACACACACAGTATAGGTTGAATTGATTACTAACATAATGCAATGAAAAGTCCCTAGTGGACTAACCCGATATGACGGCTTGTTACACAATGAAAAGTCCCCAGTGGACTAACCCGATATGACGGCTTGTTACACAATGAAAAGTCCCTAGTGGACTAACCCGATATGACGGGTTGTTACACGATTAAAAGTCCCTAGTGGACTAACCCGATATGACGGCTTGTTACACAATGAAAAGTCCCTAGTGGACTAACCCGATATGACGGCTTGTTACACAATGAAAAGTCCCCAGTGGACTAACCCGATATGACGGCTTGTTACACAATGAAAAGTCCCCAGTGGACTAACCCGATATGACGGCTTGTTACACAATGAAAGGGGTGGGGAAAGAAAGAGCGGGAGAGACAGAGAGTGGGCTTCTTTTTTATCTGTTCCAACAAGTTCCAACAGGTTAAAACCATTCTGGGATCCAATGGTCACCTCACAAGCCTAAGTCACTTCTGAATGCTCCCTTTAAAGTTGAAATGTTAACCCTGCTACTTGTCTTGGACTATTTCTCTGTTTCTGCTTCCCGGAGAGTTAGTAAACCTTGACCCTGGTGTTAAACAGCAACCATCTTGAATGCAACAGGGTAATACCCACTTAATGTCTTTGAAACAAAAAGCCCAGATTAAGAAATAACATGATGCCCATTGATTAAATGGCCAAATGAAACGGTGGGAAGACGGTTCCGTCGGTATGCTGCTGCACCACATATGTATCAACATGATACATGGCTGGAGTCATATGAATCAACATGATACATGACTGGAGTCATATGAATCAACATAATAGATGACTGGAGTCATATGAATCAACATGATACATGACTGGAGTCATATGAATCAACATAATAGATGACTGGAGTCATATGAATCAACATGATACATGACTGGAGTCATATGAATCAACATGATACATGACTGGAGTCATATGAATCAACATGATACATGACTGGAGTCATATGAATCAACATGAGACATGACTGGAGTCATATGAATCAACATGAGACATGACTGGAGTCATATGAGTCAACATGAGACATGACTGGAGTCATATGAATCAACATGAGACATGACTGGAGTCATATGAATCAACATGATACATGACTGGAGTCATATGAATCAACATAATAGATGACTGGAGTCATTGTGTGGTCATTGTGGCTTGGAGCAGAGTGGTGAGATAGATGCTCCACTGGACCACAGACTATTGGACTTGGTTCTGGGACTCGGAGCAGCATTTGCCTGGTCCAAACATGTTGGCAAGACAACACAAACAGACCTGGGACCAGGTTGGCAAGACAACACAAACAGACCTGGGACCATGTTGGCAAGGCAACACAAACAGACCTGGGACCATGTTGGCAAGGCAACATAAACAGACCTGGGACCATGTTGGCAAGGCAACATAAACAGACCTGGGACCATGTTGGCAAGACAACACAAACAGATCTGGGACCAGATTGGCAAGGCAACATAAACACATGTATACACATACACACACACAGATCTGGGATCAGGCTCGATCATCTTGGCTCCTGTTGGACTATTAGGAAGTCATCCATAACAACTAGGATGTGATCCATAGCAACCAGGAAATGATCCATAGCAACCAGGACATGATCCAAGGCAACCAGGAAATTATCCATAACAACCAGGACATGATCCATAGCAACCAGGACATGATCCATAGCAACCAGGAAATTATCCATAGCAACCAGGACATGATCCATAGCAACCAGGAAATGATCCATAACAACCAGGACATGATCCATAACAACCCAGGACATGATCCATAACAACCAGGACGTGATCCATAACAACCAGGATGTGATCCATAGCAACCAGGACATGATCCATAGCAACCAGGAAATGAACCATAACAACCAGGAAATGATCCATAGCAACCAGGAAATGATCCATAACAACCAGGACATGATCCATAACAACCAGGACATGTTACATAGCAACCAGGACATGATCCATAACAACCAGGACATGTTACATAGCAACCAGGACATGATCCATAACAACCAGGACGTGATCCATAGCAACCAAACACAATATTTAATCTGCTAAGAGGACAGCCGTCTATCCCAAATGGCACCCTATTCCACCCTACTACTGTTGACCACGGTCCAAAGGGCTCTGGTCCCCACAGTGCCCTGGTAAAAAGTAGTGCACTACTGTTGACCACGGTCCAAAGGGCTCTGGTCCCCACAGTGCCCTGGTAAAAAGTAGTGCACTACTGTTGACCACGGTCCAAAAGGCTCTGGTCCCCACAGTGCCCTGGTAAAAAGTAGTGCACTACTGTTGACCACGGTCCAAAGGGCTCTGGTCCCCACAGTGCCCTGGTAAAAAGTAGTGCACTACTGTTGACCACGGTCCAAAGGGCTCTGGTCCCCACAGTGCCCTGGTAAAAAGTAGTGCACTACTGGGAAATAGGGTGCCATTTGGATCTCATCCTGCGACTTATCCTTTCAAGCATCGTCTTTCCTGCCAGGGTTTCTCCTCAGAGGGAAAATAAAATCAGCTTTTTGAATTCAGTCAACTGGAGAAGGATAGTTAGAGACACGCTGTGTGTGTGTGTCTGTGTGTGTGTGTGACTGTGTGTGTGTGTGTGTGTGTGTGTCTGTGTGTGTGTGTGTGTCTGTGTGTGTGTCAATCAGTGTGTGTCTGTGTCTGTGTCTGTGTGTGTGTGTCTGTGTGTGTCTGTCAGTCAGTGTGTGTGTGTGTGTGTGTGTGTGTGTGTGTGTGTGTGTGTGTTCATGAATCACCATCACCCTCTCTTGCTGACTTGTAGTGGCCCTCTGCCTCGTTGATGCTGTTGGGAGTTTTCAACGTTCCCTTTCTGTTCTTCTCATCCTTCTTGTTTCCATTCTTCACTGAGGAGAGAAAAACAAAACATGAATTAGAAACTGGATATCCTCACTCAAGAACTAGATTTAAACTGGATATCCTCACTCAAAAGCTAGATTTAAACTGGATATCCTCACTCAAAAACTAGATTTAAACTGGATATCCTCACTCAAAAGCTAGATTTAAACTGGATATCCTCACTCAAAAACTAGATTTAAACTGGATATCCTCACTCAAAACACTAGATTTAAACTGGATATCCTCACTCCTAACCTAGATTTAAACTGGATATCCTCACTCAAAAACTAGATTTAAACAGGATATCCTCACTCCTAAAACTAGATTTAAACTGGATATCCTCACTCCTAAACTAGATTTAAACTGGATATCCTCACTCAAAAACTAGATTTAAACTGGATATTCTCACTCAAAAGCGAGATTTATTTAGGAAATCCTAAATTTCTTTCACAGATCTTCAAGTTCATTGGCCAACTTCTGAGTGGGAGGAGATGTTCTAGTAATGCTGTATTATCTGACGACAGTTACACAATTTCAACTGACTAAAAGCCGGTGTGTGTGTGTGTGTGTGTGAGAGAGATAAAAATACAAATCTGTCTGAAAGCTTAAAAGGTTAAAGGTTCTTATCCCACTCTCTTGTCAACATAGGACAGGTTAAAAGCTCTTATCCCTCTCTCATATCCACATAGGACAGGTTAAAGCTCTTATCCCTCTCTCATATCAACATAGGACAGGTTAAAGGCTCTTATCCCTCTCTCATGTCAACATAGGACAGGTTAAAGCTCTTATCCCTCTCTCATATCAACATAGGACAGGTTAAAGGCTCTTATCCCTCTCTCATGTCAACATAGGACAGGTTAAAGCTCTTATCCCTCTCTCATATCCACATAGGACAGGTTCGAAGCTCTTATCCCTCTCTCATATCAACATAGGACAGGTACCTACCCCAACCCCAGTCTACCCCTGCCGAGGCAGGACAGGTACCTACCCCAACCCCAGTCTACCCTGCCGATGGCAGGACAGGTACCTACCCCAACCCTAGTCTTACCCAACCTACCCCAACCCTAGTCTTACCCTGCCGATGCAGGACAGGTACCTACCCCAACCCTAGTCTTACCCTGCCGATGCAGGACAGGTACCTACCCCAACCCTAGTCTTACCCTGCCGTGGCAGGACAGGTACCTACCCCAACCCTAGTCTTACCCTGCCGGGGCAGGACAGGTACCTACCCCAACCCCAGTCTAACCCTGCCGATGCAGGACAGGTACCTACCCCAACCCCAGTCTAACCCTGCCGTGGCAGGACAGGTACCTACCCCAACCCCAGTCTAACCCTGCCGTGCAGGACAGGTACCTACCCCAACCCTAGTCTTACCCTGCCGTGGCAGGACAGGTACCTACCCCAACCCCAGTCTTACCCTGCCGTGGCAGGACAGGTACCTACCCCAACCCCAGTCTACCCCTGCCGTGGCAGGACAGGTACCTACCCCAACCCCAGTCTACCCCTGCCGTGGCAGGACAGGTACCTACCCCAACCCCTGTCTAACCCTGCCGAGGCAGGACAGGTACACACCCCAACCGTAGTCTTACCCTGCCGTGGCACGTGTGAGGATTCCTGAACAGTTGAGTCATTGCAGCCACAGCTGCTCCCAATTACCAGCCAATAGCAGGCCATGCCACTGCAGGACACTACCTACACCATGTGTGTCTGACTATACGCATGTTCCTCTCCCTCTCATCCTATCACACGGCTGGATTTACACCTACCCTCTATGGCTGAACCAATCACTGAGCTGCTACTGAACGTGGTCTGTGATGCCGTAAGGAAAGATTTCAGCCAGAACACTAAGATGTAATATACTGGAGTGTGTGTGTGTGTGTGTGTGTGTGTGTGTGTGTGTGTGTGTGTGTGTGTGTGTGTGTGTGTGTGTGCGTGTGCGTGCGTGCGTGCGTGCGTGCGTGCGTGCGTGCGTGCGTGTCTGTGTGTGTGTTAGTGTGTGTGTGTGTAGGGAACAGGAGTCCCCTCCTCCTAATTCCAACCCTTTCCTCCCTGGAGGTTAATACCTCTCCTGTAATAGGGGCCACGTAGCCCTCCGAACGCCACACAGAGACTGCGTACCAAATCACACCCTATTCCCTATCAGGGTTAAGGGTTCCTAGTCAAAAGTAGTGCACTATGTAGGGAACAGCGTTTGGGAACGTTACTTAAAAAAATAACTTGTGACGTTACATCGTTACTTCCATTAAAAGTAACTTATTACATTACGATTTTACTTCCATTAAAAGTAACTTATTATATTAGGTTACTTCCATTAAAAGTAACTTATTATATTAGGTTACTTCCATTAAAAGTAACTTATTACATTATGCTACTTCCATTAAAAGTAACTTATTATATTATGTTACTTCCATTAAAAGTAACTTATTATATTATGTTACTTCCATTAAAAGTAACTTATTACCACCTTCCGGAGACACCTGAAACCCCACCTCTTTAAGGAATACCTAGGATAGGATAAAGTAATCCCTCTCACCCCCCCCTTAAAAGATTTAGATGCACTATTGTAAAGTGGCTGTTCCACTGGATGTCATAAGGTGAATGCACCAATTTGTAAGTCTGTATGTAATGTAAATAAATGTAAATGTAAATGTAAGTCGCTCTGGATAAGAGCGTCTGCTAAATGACTTAAATGTAAATGTTATTATATTATGTTACTTCCATTAAAAGTAACTTATTACATTATGCTACTTCCATTAAAAGTAACTTGTTACATTATGTTACTACCATTAAAAGTAACTTATTATATTATGTTACTACCATTAAAAGTAACTTAATACATTACGATTTTACTTCCATTAAAAGTAACTTATTATATTACGTTACTTCCATTAAAAGTAACGTATTATATTATGTTACTTCCATTCAAAGTAACTTATTACTTAATGTGGAAAGTAACCTCGCTACATTACTTTTGCGTTACCAAAACCCTTTTTGAAGATGCCTTGCGCATGTCATGGTCATTCGCTACTTCCTTTTAACACTAGAAAAGCCGGCTATCGACAACCCCATTGGCTACCTAAGCCAATGACACGTCTTCTGGAATTCATCATTCTAAACAGTCTAATAAATACCTTTCATATAGCTCTATGCCTACCGCTAAAAAATATATATATAATTTGGCTGTGTTTATGAAGGTCTTTGGCAACGGTAAGAACATGTATTTCATAGAACACAATATAATATTCATTAGTTTTATGGCTCTATGTATAAACGGGGGAAAACACTAAAAGAAACTTCACAATTCAAGTGGTGAAATCCATGAATTAGCAAAGATCACAAAGATAATTCCCTATTCATTTGTTAAAGGTTTTAAGGAACAAAAGGGTGCATTTTGGGACTAAAATACTAAAGACTCAGATTAACCTGCTGTCTCTCATCTACAGTATCTGTGGAGGGATGGAGGGATGGAGGGATGGAGGGATAGAGGAGGGGGATGGAGGGGTGGAGGGATGGAGGGATAGAGGGATGGAGGGATGGAGGGGGATGGAGGGATGGAGGGATGAAGGGATGGAGGGATGGAAGGATGAAGGGGTGGAGGGGTGGAGGGATGGAGGGATGAAGGGATGGAGGGATGAAGGGATGGAAGGATGAAGGGGTGGAGGGGTGGAGGGATGGAGGGGCGGGGAGGGGGATGGAGGGGAAGGGATGGAGGGGTGGAGGGATGGAGGGATAGAGGGATGGAGGGATAGAGGGATGGAGGGGTGGAGGGATGGAGGGATGGAGGGATGAAGGGATGGAGGGATGAAGGGATGGAAGGATGAAGGGGTGGAGGGGTGGAGGGATGGAGGGATGAAGGGATGGAGGGATGAAGGGATGGAAGGATGAAGGTGTGGAGGGGTGGAGGGGCGGAGGGGCAGAGGGATGGAGGGATGGAGGGATGGAGGGATAGAAGAGGAGTGAGGGGCTCCTCTAGTAAACCTCCCTAAAGACATGATTAAATGTATTTGTCTCTCTCTGGTCATCACAGATTGATTTAGATGTGGATGATGTTCCCTGAATCTCTGTCCTCAAATCTTCTAGGTTCCCATGTCTGTGTGCCTCAACTTTTACATTTAGATTCATCACACGTATCACTATGGTTTATCCCCAAATGGCATCCTATTCCCCACATAGAGCACTACTTCTGACCAGGGTCCGTACTACGTAGGGAATAGGGTGGCGTTTGGGAGGTTTCCTATGAATGTCTGGTTCACATTACTGAACAATAACATCCCATTATCAGCAACCGACTCACAATGTTAATCCCTACTAATACATCTTCTGGTGTCCTACCTACTAACATTTGAGGGAAAATATGTTTCTAGGCAAAATATGTTTCTAGGCTAAATATGTTTCTAGGCAAAATATGTTTCTAGGCAACATATGTTTCTAGGCAACATGTTTCGAGGCAAAATATGTTTCTAGGCAACATGTTTCTAGGCAAAATATGTTTCTAGGCAACATGTTTCTAGGCAAATATGTTTCTAGGCAACATATGTTTCTAGGCAACATATGTTTCTAAAATATGTTTCTAGGCAACATATGTTTCCAGGCAACATGTTTCTAGGCAACATTTTTCCAGGCAACATGTATCTAGGCAACATGTATCTAGGCAACATGTTTCTATCTGTTTCTAGGCAACATATGTTTCTAGGCAACATGTTTCCAGGCAACATGTTTCCAGGCAACATGTATCTAGGCAGTAACTGGCTGTAAAAAAAACTATACAACCGTCTAATTAAAGACTTTGGTGTCGTTTGAAAGATCTGTCTTTTGATTGGCTGAGAATTTGGATGGTAACATTTTGGGAAGACTCTTTTAGCCAATCAAAATACCACAAAAACAACCACGTTGTTTGAAATGAATCATCAGAGGCAGAGAGACACGTTGGCGCCAAGGGCATTAGAAGACTATAATAACGTTTGGTCTCACTGACTTTGCCAGCCTGGTGTTGTAACGTAATCGTACAGTCGCTCTACACACATATAGATGAGGGTCATTAATCAAACCGTTCCTCAGATACAGTAGTAGATCCACAGTGGGTTTTTTAAAAGCTCTGTTAACATTGTACTACAGTGTTTATAGGATGGCCTTCATTTGCACCAACACAACCTCTTCAGAACGGAGGACCCAATAATGTTTTCACCGCTACGGAGCTTTCGGACTGACCTTTCAACAAAATAAACCTGCTGCTCTTTGTAGGTCAGAGGTCAGACATGGGCACCCTGGGTAGTAACAGGACACTCTGCTAGGTCAGAGGTCAGACATGGTCACCCTGGGTAGTAACAGGACACTCTGCTAGGTCAGAGGTCAGACATGGGCACCCAGGGTAGTAACAGGACACTCTGCTAGGTCAGAGGTCAGACATGGGCACCCTGGGTAGTAACAGGACACTCTGCTAGGTCAGAGGTCAGACATGGGCACCCTGGGTAGTAACAGGACACTCTGCTAGGTCAGAGGTCAGACATGGGCACCCTGGGTAGTAACAGGACACAGGTCAGAGGTCAGACATGACACTCTGCTAGGTCAGAGGTCAGACATGGGCACCCTGGGTAGTAACAGGACACTCTGCTAGGTCAGAGGTCAGACCTGGTCACCCTGGGTAGTAACAGGAGACTCTGCTAGGTCAGAGGTCAGACATGGGCACCCAGGGTCAGACATGGGCACCCAGGGTAGTAACAGGACACTCTGCTAGGTCAGAGGTCAGACATGGGCACTCTGGGAAGTAACAGGACACTCTGCTAGGTCAGAGGTCAGACCTGGTCACCCTGGGTAGTAACAGGACACTCTGCTAGGTCAGACATGGGCACCCTGGGTAGTAACAGAAGGAGGGTTTACAAAGTTTACAGTAACTTAAAGTAGAGGTCTGGGCACTCTGGGAATGGTGTGTGTGGTCAGAGGTGTGTGGTGTGTGTGTGTGTGTGTGTGTGTGTGTGTGTGTGGTGTGTTTGTGTGTAACTGTGTGTGGTGTGTGTGTGTGTGTGTGTGTGTGTGTGTGTGTGTGTGTGTGTGTGTGTGTGTGTGTGTGTGTGTGTGTGTACAGAAACACTAACAGTACCTGACTTTGTTTCAGTGACCCTGGTCTTGTCTGTTTGTCTGACGTTTTCTGCCTTGCCGGTAGCCTCCTTCTGGATGGAGGGACGCTTGTTCCTGTTGGTTGTCTCCTTCTGGATGGAGGGACGATTGTTCCTGTTGGTTGTCTCCTTCTGACTGGGGGGACGTTTCATCCTGTCGGTCCCTCGGGCCCCTTCGAAGGGGGGAACGGGTGGTACCATCTCCTCCTCAGGTGCCGCGTGGTAGTAGTGGTCCCTGGTGAGTAACTCCTGCATGTAGTAATCCTCGTCCTCAGCGGGAGCAGCGGAGCCGTGACTCACATCCAGGTCCAGGAGCAGTAAGAGTAGCCCCAGGACGGAGAGGCGGTTAGGACGCTGGCCCATCATGGTGGCCTGTCCCTGGGGAGGTATCACCAGCTCGATGTCCTGCTGGTTGGTTCTAGCCGGTCCTGAGGTTCTGAGGTCTCCAGAGGAGTGTTCGTCTGCAGGGCTGCTTCAACTACTGCTACCCCCCTCTCCCTCCGTCCTTCTCTCCGTCTCTCCCTCCGTCTCTCCCTCCGTCTCTCTCTCCTACTCCGGAACAGACAGAGGCACAGACGGGGAAGTTCGCAAAGTTCCCAGAGCGCTCCAAGTTACTGACGACAGCAGCGGAACCCGGGGTTCCATGGGACTCTCTCTCTGCCAGGGGTAAAATATAAGGAGTCAGGGTGAAATACTCAGAGAGAGAGAGAGAAAGCAGAAGAGTTCCAGAAGGAAGGAAAGAGAGACAGGGTGTGAGGGATTTTACTCCTTAGAAGTTGGCAGGTGGCTCTCCATATCCTCCGGAGGGAAAGAAAAATAGGAGGGATTTTAGTTGTTTTCTTTAACCCTTTATGTTTGAGAGAGTCAGTCGAAGTCAGACGGTTGAGGAGCAGTTCGACGGTGGTTAGTACAGTTGTGAGATGAGATGAGCAGCACTGCACACACTGACAGGATCTCTGCTTTCATCCAGATCCCCTCCCACTCCCTTCTGGTTTGGCGCAGGACGGCATGTGTCTCTGTTTTTCTTTACTTCGGAACAGAGAGTTATCCTCTTCTTAACTCATTTGCCATCCAGAGAGAGAGAGAGAGAGAGAGAGAGAGAGAGAGAGAGAGAGAGAGAGAGAGAGAGAGAGAGAGAGGAGAGAGAGAGAGAGAGAGAGAGAGAGAGAGAGAGAGAGAGAGAGAGAGAGAAGAGAGAGAGAGAGAGAGAGAGAGAGAGAGAGAGAGAGAGAGAGAGAAGGAGAGAGAGAGAGAGAGAGAGAGAGAGAGAGAGAGAGAGTAAGCAGAGTAGAGAGGGAGAGAGAGAGAGAGAGATGAGAGAGAAGAGAGAGAGAGAGAGAGAGAGGAGAGAGAGAGAGAGAGAGAGAGAGAGAGAGAGAGAGAGAGAGAGAGAGAGAGAGAGAGAGAGAGAGAGAGAGAGAGAGAGAGAGAGAGAGAGAGAGAGAGAGAGAGAGAGAGAGAGAGAGAGAGAGAGAGAGAGAGAGAGAGAGAGAGAGAGAGAGAGAGAGAGAGAGAGAGAGAGAGAGAGAGAGAGAGAGAGAGAGAGAGAGAGAGAGAGAGAGAGAGAGAGAGAGAGAGAGAGAGAGAGAGAGAGAGAGAGAGAGAGAGAGAGAGAGAGAGAGAGAGAGAGAGAGAGAGAGAGAGAGAGAGAGAGAGAGAGAGAGAGAGAGAGAGAGAGAGAGAGAGAGAGAGAGAGAGAGAGAGAGAGAGAGAGAGAGAGAGAGGGAGAGAGAGAGAGAGAGAGAGAGAGAGAGAGAGAGAGAGAGAGAGAGAGAGAGAGAGAGAGAGAGAGAGAGAGAGAGAGAGAGAGAGAGAGAGAGAGAGAGAGAGAGAGAGAGAGAGAGAGAGAGAGAGAGAGAGAGAGAGAGAGAGAGAGAGAGAGAGAGAGAGAGAGAGACAGAGAGAGAGAGAGAGAGAGATTCCAGAAGAAAGAGAGAGAGAGGTTTCAGAAGACCTCTGAGAGAGAGGCTAGAGAGAGAGAGGGAGAGAGAGAGAGCTGAGAGGAGAGAGAGAGAGAAGACCTCTCTGAGAGGAGAGGCTAGTCCTGAGGAGGGAGAGAGAGAGAGAGAGCTGAGAGTTGAGAGAGAGAGAGAAGACCTCTCTGATGAGGATAGGAGTAGGGAGAGAGAGAGAGAGAGCTGTGGGTTGACAGCGAGAGAGAAAGAGACCCTTATTGAAGACCTCTCTGATGAGAGAGGCTACCCATCCTGTTGGGGGAGGACCCAGAGAGCTGTGGGTTGAGAGGGCTCTACATTGAAGACCTCTCTGATGAGGATAGGCTCCCTCCTGTTGGGGAGAGACGAGAGAGCTGTGGGTTGTTTAGGGCTCTTACAAGGTTTCAAAGACCTCTCTGATGAGAGTAGGCTACCCATCCTGTTGTGGGAGGACCCAGAGAGCTGTGGGTTGACAGCGCTCTACATTGAAGACCTCTCTGATGAGAGTAGGCTCCCTGTTGGGGGAGGACGCAGAGAGCTGTGGGTTGGCAGCACACTACATTGAAGACCTCTCTGATGAGGATAGGCTACCCATCCTGTTGGGGGAGGACGCAGAGAGCTGTGGGTTGGCAGGGCTCTACATTGAAGACCTCTCTGATGAGGATAGGCTACCCATCCTGTTGGGGGAGGACGCAGAGAGCTGTGGGTTGGCAGGGCTCTACATTGAAGACCTCTCTGATGAGAGTAGGCTACCCATCCTGTTGGGGGAGGACGCAGAGAGCTGTGGGTTGGCAGGGCTCTACATTGCTGCCTGCCATAAGTGGAGGGACAGTGTCTGACAGGCCAATCAACCTGCACATGTCCTCTACTGTATACTTATTGTTATTGTTCAATGTGTTGGTTATTTTGACACTTGGTTACTGTTGTCCCGTTGACAATTTGATTCTCATTTTTATTTATTCATTTTTTATTTATTCATCCACCTCAGTCCATCTATCATCCATCTATCATCCACCTCAGTCCATCTATCATCCATCTATCATCCACCTCAGTCCATCTATCATCCATCTATCATCCACCTCAGTCCATCTATCATCCATGTCAGTCCATCTATCATCCACCTCAGTCCATCTATCATCCATGTCAGTCCATCTATCATCCATCTATCATCCACCTCAGTCCATCTATCATCCATCTCAGTCCATCTATCATCCACCTCAGTCCATCTATCATCCACCTCAGTCCATCTATCATCCACCTCAGTCCATCTATCATCCATCTATCATCCACCTCAGTCCATCTATCATCCACCTCAGTCCATCTATCATCCACCTCAGTCCATCTATCATCCACCTCAGTCCATCTATCATCCACCTCAGTCCATCTATCATCCACCTCAGTCCATCTATCATCCACCTCAGTCCATCTATCATCCATCTATCATCCACCTCAGTCCATCAATCATCCACGTCAGTCCATCTATCATCCACCTCAGTCCATCTATCATCCACCTCAGTCCATCTACAAATTGTGATTTGAAGGGTTAGTAGATGAAGTGTCCCCTATGATTTGAAGGGTTAGTAGATGAAGTGTCCCCTATGATTTGAAGGGTTAGTAGATGAAGTGTCCCCTATGATTTGAAGGGTTAGTAGATGAAGTGTCCCCTATGATTTGAAGGGTTAATAGATGAAGTGTCCCCTATGATTTGAAGGGTTAGTAGATGAAGTGTCCCCTATGATTTGAAGGGTTAGTAGATGAAGTGTCCCCTATGATTTGAAGGGTTAGTAGATGAAGTGTCCCCTATGATTTGAAGGGTTAAGATGAAGTCCCCTATGATTTGAAGGGTTAGTAGATGAAGTGTCCCCTATGATTTGAAGGGTTAGTAGATGAAGTGTCCCCTATGATTTGAAAGGGGGTTAGTTAGATAGATGAAGTGTCCCCTATGATTTGAAGGGTTAATAGATGAAGTGTCCCCTATGATTTGAAGGGTTAGTAGATGAATTGTCCTCTGTGATTTGAAGGGTTAGTAGATGAAGTGTCCCCTATGATTTGAAGGGTTAGTAGATGAAGTGTCCCCTATGATTTGAAGGGTTAGTAGATGAAGTGTCCCCTATGATTTGAAGGGTTAGTAGATGAAGTGTCCCCTATGATTTGAAGGGTTAGTAGATGAAGTGTCCCCTATGATTT
>NW_027039459.1:0-66561 GCF_034236695.1 Oncorhynchus nerka | reverse complement strand
ACATTTACCAGTCTAGTAGATTTAGTTGTCTGTAGAATTGCCATCACATTTACAGTCCAGTAGATTTACTGGTCAATAGGAAATGACAAGACAGTTACAGTCTAGTAGATTTAGTTGTCTATAGGAAATTCAACATTTACAGTTAAGTAGATTTAGTTGTCTGTAGGAAATGCCAACACATTTACAGTCTAGTAGATTTACTTGTCAATAGGAAATGACAAGACATAGAGTCTAGTAGATGTAGTTGTCTATAGGAATTGGCATCAAATTTACAGTCCAGTAGATTTAGTTGTCAATAGGAAATGACAGACATTTACAGTCCAGTAGATTTAGTTGTCTATCGGAAATAACAGCACATTTCAGTCTAGTAGATTTAGTTGTCAATAGGAAATGACAAGACACTTAGGTCTAGTAGATGTAGTTGTCTATAGGAATTGGCATCAAATTTACAGTCAGTAGATTTAGTTTGTCTGTAGGAAATGCGAACACATTTACAGTCTAGTAGATTTAGTTGTCTATAGGAAATTCAACACACATTTACAGTCGAGTAGATTTAATTGTCTGTAGGAAATGCCAACACATTTTACAGTCTAGTAGATTTTTGTCAATGAGAAATGACAAGACACTAAAGTCTAGTAGATGTAGTTGTCTGTAGGAATTGCCATCACATTTACAGTCAGTAGATTTAGTTGTCTATCGGAAATAACAGCACATTTCCAGTCTAGTAGATTTAGTTGTCTGTAGGAAATGACAAGACATTTACAGTCTAGTAGATTTAGTTGTCAATAGGAAATGACAACACATTTACAGTCTAGTAGATTTAGTTCTCAATAGGAAATGACAACACATTTACATTGTAGTAGATTTAGTTTTCTGTAGGAAATGCGAACACATTTACAGTCTAGTAGATTTAGTTGTCAATAGGAAATGACAACACATTTAGATTGTAGTAGATTTAGTTGTCTATAGGAAATTACAACACATTTACAGTCTAGTAGATTTAGTTGTCAATAGGAAATGAGGATACATTTACCGTCTAGTAGATTTAGTGGTCTATAGGAAATTCCAACACATTTACAATCGAGTAGATTTAATTGTCTGTAGGAAATGCCAACACATTTACAGTCTAGTAGATTTACTTGTCAATAGGAAATGACAAGACAATTAGAGTCTAGTAGATGTAGTTGTCTGTAGGAATTGCCATCACATTTACAGTCTAGTAGATTTAGTTGTCAATAGGAAAAGACAACACATTTACATTGTAGTAGATTTAGTTGTCTATTGGAAATGACAACACATTTACAGTCTAGTAGATTTAGTTGTCTATAGGAAATGAGGAGACATTTACCGTCTAGTAGATTTAGTGGTCTATAGGAAATGCCAACACATTTACACTCTAGTAGATTTAGTTGTCTGTAGGAAATGTCACACATTTACAGTCTAGTAGATTTAGTTGTCAATAGGAAATGACAAGACACTTAGAGTGTAGTAGATGTAGTTGTCTATAGGAATTGGCATCAAATTTACAGTCCAGTAGATTTAGTTGTCTGTAGAAATGCAAACACATTTACAGTCTAGTAGATTTAGTTGTCTATAGGAAATGAGGAGACATTTACCGTCTAGTAGATTTAGTGGTCTATAGGAAATGCCAACACATTTCCAGTCTAGTAGATTTAGTTGTCTGTAGGAAATGACAAGACATTTACAGTCTAGTAGATTAGTTGTCTATAGGAAATGACAACACATTTACAGTCTAGTAGATTTAGTTGTCAATAGGAAATGACAAGACACTTAGAGTCTAGTAGATGTAGTTGTCTATAGGAATTGGCATCAAATTTACAGTCCAGTAGATTTAGTTGTCAATAGGAAATGACAACACATTTACCGTCTAGTAGATTTAGTTCTCAATAGGAAATGACAACACATTTACATTGTAGTAGATTTAGTTTTCTGTAGGAAATGCGAACACATTTACAGTCTAGTAGATTTAGTTGTCAATAGGAAATGACAACACATTTAGATTGTAGTAGATTTAGTTGTCTGTTGGAAATGACAACACATTTACAGTCTAGTAGATTTAGTTGTCAATAGGAAATGACAAGACACTTAGTCTAGTAGATTAGTTGTCTATAGGAATTGGCATCAAATTTACAGTCCAGTAGATTTAGTTGTCTATAGAAAATAACAACACATTTCCAGTCTAGTAGATTTAGTTGTATGTAGGAAATGACAAGACAGTTACAGTCTAGTAGATTTAGTTGTCTATAGGAAATTCCAACACATTTACAGTCGAGTAGATTTAATTGTCTGCAGGAAATGCCAACACATTTACAGTCTAGTAGATTTAGTTGTCAATAGGAAATGACAAGACACTTAGAGTCTAGTAGATGTAGTTGTCTATAGGAATTGGCATCACATTTACAGTCCAGTAGATTTAGTTGTCAATAGGAAATGACAAGACATTTACCGTCTAGTAGATTTAGTTGTCTGTAGGAATTGCCATCACATTTACAGTCCAGTAGATTTAGTTGTCTATAGGAAATAACAACACATTTCCAGTCTAGTAGATTTAGTTGTATGTAGGAAATGACAAGACAGTTACAGTCTAGTAGATTTAGTTGTCTATAGGAAATTCCAACACATTTACAGTCGAGTAGATTTAATTGTCTGTAGGAAATGCCAACACATTTACAGTCTAGTAGATTTACTTGTCAATAGGAAATGACAAGACACTTAGAGTCCAGTAGATGTAGTTGTCTATAGGAATTGGCATCAAATTTACAGTCAGTAGATTTAGTTGTCTGTAGGAAATGCGAACACATTTACAGTCTATTAGATTTAGGTGTCAATAGGAAATGAGGAGACATTTACCGTCTAGTAGATTTAGAGGTCTATAGGAAATGCCAACACATTTACAGTCTAGTAGATTTAGTTGTCTATAGGAAATAACAGCACATTTCCAGTCTAGTAGATTTAGTTGTCTGTAGGAAATGACAAGACATTTACAGTCTAGTAGATTTAGTTGTCTGTAGGAAATGACAAGACATTTACAGTCTAGTAGATTTAGTTGTCTGTAGGAATTGGCATCAAATTTACAGTCCAGTAGATTTAGTTGTCAATAGGAAATGACAAGACATTTACCGTCTAGTAGATTTAGTTGTCTGTAGGAATTGCCATCACATTTACAGTCCAGTAGATTTACTGGTCAATAGGAAATGACAAGACAGTTACAGTCTAGTAGATTTAGTTGTCTATAGGAAATTCCAACACATTTACAGTCGAGTAGATTTAGTTGTCTGTAGGAAATGCCAACACATTTACAGTCTAGTAGATTTACTTGTCAATAGGAAATGACAAGACACTTAGAGTCTAGTAGATGTAGTTGTCTATAGGAATTGGCATCAAATTTACAGTCCAGTAGATTTAGTTGTGTAGGAAATGACAAGACATTTACAGTCCAGTAGATTTAGTTGTCTATCGGAAATAACAGCACATTTCCAGTCTAGTAGATTTAGTTGTCAATAGGAAATGACAAGACACTTAGAGTCTAGTAGATGTAGTTGTCTATAGGAATTGGCATCAAATTTACAGTCCAGTAGATTTAGTTGTCTGTAGGAAATGCGAACACATTTACAGTCTAGTAGATTTAGTTGTCTATAGGAAATTCCAACACATTTACAGTCGAGTAGATTTAATTGTCTGTAGGAAATGCCAACACATTTACAGTCTAGTAGATTTACTTGTCAATAGGAAATGACAAGACACTAAGAGTCTAGTAGATGTAGTTGTCTGTAGGAATTGCCATCACATTTACAGTCCAGTAGATTTAGTTGTCTATCGGAAATAACAGCACATTTCCAGTCTAGTAGATTTAGTTGTCTGTAGGAAATGACAAGACATTTACAGTCTAGTAGATTTAGTTGTCAATAGGAAATGACAACACATTTACAGTCTAGTAGATTTAGTTCTCAATAGGAAATGACAAACACATTTACATTGTAGTAGATTTAGTTTTCTGTAGGAAATGCGAACACATTTACAGTCTAGTAGATTTAGTTGTCAATAGGAAATGACAACACATTTAGATTGTAGTAGATTTAGTTGTCTATAGGAAATTACAACACATTTACAGTCTAGTAGATTTAGTTGTCAATAGGAAATGAGGATACATTTACCGTCTAGTAGATTTAGTGGTCTATAGGAAATTCCAACACATTTACAATCGAGTAGATTTAATTGTCTGTAGGAAATGCCAACACATTTACAGTCTAGTAGATTTACTTGTCAATAGGAAATGACAAGACAAAGAGTCTAGTAGATGTAGTTGTCTGTAGGAATTTGCCATCACATTTACAGTCTAGTAGATTTAGTTGTCAATAGGAAAAGACAACACATTTACATTGTAGTAGATTTAGTTGTCTATTGGAAATGACAACACATTTACAGTCTAGTAGATTTAGTTGTCTATAGGAAATGAGGAGACATTTACCGTCTAGTAGATTTAGTGGTCTATAGGAAATGCCAACACATTTACACTCTATTAGATTTAGTTGTCTGTAGGAAATGTCAACACATTTACAGTCTAGTAGATTTAGTTGTCAATAGGAAATGACAAGACACTTAGAGTGTAGTAGATGTAGTTGTCTATAGGAATTGGCATCAAATTTACAGTCCAGTAGATTTAGTTGTCTGTAGGAAATGCAAACACATTTACAGTCTAGTAGATTTAGTTGTCTATAGGAAATGAGGAGACATTTACCGTCTAGTAGATTTAGTGGTCTATAGGAAATGCCAACACATTTCCAGTCTAGTAGATTTAGTTGTCTGTAGGAAATGACAAGACATTTACAGTCTAGTAGATTAGTTGTCTATAGGAAATAACAGCACATTTACAGTCTAGTAGATTTAGTTGTCAATAGGAAATGACAAGACACTTAGAGTCTAGTAGATGTAGTTGTCTATAGGAATTGGCATCAAATTTACAGTCCAGTAGATTTAGTTGTCTGTAGGAAATGCGAACACATTTACAGTCTAGTAGATTTAGTTGTCTATAGGAAATTCCAACACATTTACAGTCGAGTAGATTTAATTGTCTGTAGGAAATGCCAACACATTTACAGTCTAGTAGATTTACTTGTCAATAGGAAATGACAAGACACTAAGAGTCTAGTAGATGTAGTTGTCTGTAGGAATTGCCATCACATTTACAGTCCAGTAGATTTAGTTGTCTATCGGAAATAACAGCACATTTCCAGTCTAGTAGATTTAGTTGTCTGTAGGAAATGACAAGACATTTACAGTCTAGTAGATTTAGTTGTCAATAGGAAATGACAACACATTTACAGTCTAGTAGATTTAGTTCTCAATAGGAAATGACAACACATTTACATTGTAGTAGATTTAGTTTTCTGTAGAAATGCGAACACATTTACAGTCTAGTAGATTTAGTTGTCAATAGGAAATGACAACACATTTAGATTGTAGTAGATTTAGTTGTCTATAGGAAATTACAACACATTTACAGTCTAGTAGATTTAGTTGTCAATAGGAAATGAGGATACATTTACCGTCTAGTAGATTTAGTGGTCTATAGGAAATTCCAACACATTTACAATCGAGTAGATTTAATTGTCTGTAGGAAATGCCAACACATTTACAGTCTAGTAGATTTACTTGTCAATAGGAAATGACAAGACAATTAGAGTCTAGTAGATGTAGTTGTCTGTAGGAATTGCCATCACATTTACAGTCTAGTAGATTTAGTTGTCAATAGGAAAAGACAACACATTTACATTGTAGTAGATTTAGTTGTCTATTGGAAATGACAACA
Organism: Oncorhynchus nerka; assembly: GCF_034236695.1. Taxonomy (NCBI): domain Eukaryota; kingdom Metazoa; phylum Chordata; class Actinopteri; order Salmoniformes; family Salmonidae; genus Oncorhynchus; species Oncorhynchus nerka. Next base: position 60,731 of record NW_027039459.1, on the reverse strand, counting down.
CATTTACAGTCTAGTAGATTTAGTTGTCTATAGGAAATGAGGAGACATTTACCGTCTAGTAGATTTAGTGGTCTATAGGAAATGCCAACACATTTACACTCTAGTAGATTTAGTTGTCTGTAGGAAATGTCAACACATTTACAGTCTAGTAGATTTAGTTGTCAATAGGAAATGACAAGACACTTAGAGTGTAGTAGATGTAGTTGTCTATAGGAATTGGCATCAAATTTACAGTCCAGTAGATTTAGTTGTCTGTAGGAAATGCAAACACATTTACAGTCTAGTAGATTTAGTTGTCTATAGGAAATGAGGAGACATTTACCGTCTAGTAGATTTAGTGGTCTATAGGAAATGCCAACACATTTCCAGTCTAGTAGATTTAGTTGTCTGTAGGAAATGACAAGACATTTACAGTCTAGTAGATTAGTTGTCTATAGGAAATGACAACACATTTACAGTCTAGTAGATTTAGTTGTCAATAGGAAATGACAAGACACTTAGAGTCTAGTAGATGTAGTTGTCTATAGAATTGGCATCAAATTTACAGTCCAGTAGATTTAGTTGTCTGTAGGAAATGCGAACACATTTACAGTCTAGTAGATTTAGTTGTCTATAGGAAATTCCAACACATTTACAGTCGAGTAGATTTAATTGTCTTAGGAAATGCCAACACATTTACAGTCTAGTAGATTTACTTGTCAATAGGAAATGACAAGACACTAAGAGTCTAGTAGATGTAGTTGTCTGTAGGAATTGCCATCACATTTACAGTCCAGTAGATTTAGTTGTCTATCGGAATAACACACATTTACAGTCTAGTAGATTTAGTTGTCAATAGGAAATGACAAGACATTTACAGTCTAGTAGATTTAGTTGTCTGTAGGAAATGACAACACATTTACAGTCTAGTAGATTTAGTTCTCAATAGTGACAACACATTTAGTGTAGTAGTAGGAAATGCGAACACATTTACAGTCTAGTAGATTTAGTTGTCAATAGGAAATGACAACACATTTTAGATTGTAGTAGATTTAGTTGTCTATAGGAAAGTACAACACATTTACAGTCTAGTAGATTTAGTTGTCAATAGGAAATGAGGATACATTTACCGTCTAGTAGATTTAGTGGTCTATAGGAAATTCCAACACATTTACAATCGAGTAGATTTAATTGTCTGTAGGAAATGCCAACACATTTACAGTCTAGTAGATTTAGTTGTCAATAGGAAAAGACAACACATTTACAGTCTAGTAGATTTAGTTGTCTATTGGAAATGACAACACATTTACAGTCTAGTAGATTTAGTTGTTATATAGGAAATGAAGACATTTACAGTCTAGTAGATTTAGTTGTCTATAGGAAATGCCAACACATTTACACTGAGTAGATTTAGTTGTCTGTAGGAAATTTACACATTTACAGTCTAGTAGATTTAGTTGTCAATAGGAAATGACAAGACACTTAGAGTGTAGTAGATGTAGTTGTCTATAGGAATTGGCATCAAATTTACAGTCCAGTAGATTTAGTTGTCTGTAGGAAATGCAAACACATTTACATTTAGATTTAGTTGTCTATAGGAAATGAGGAGACAGTCTAGTAGATTTAGTGGTCTATAGGAAATGCCAACACATTTCCAGTCTAGTAGATTTAGTTGTCTGTAGGAAATGACAAGACATTTACAGTCTAGTAGATTAGTTGTCACATTTACAGTCTAGTAGATTTAGTTGTCAATAGGAAATGACAAGACATTTAGAGTCTAGTAGATGTAGTTGTCTATAGGAATTGGCATCAAATTTACAGTCCAGTAGATTTAGTTGTCTGTAGGAAATGCGAACACATTTACAGTCTAGTAGATTTAGTTGTCTATAGGAAATTCCAACACATTTACAGTCTAGTAGATTTAATTGTCTATAGGAAATGCCAACACATTTACAGTCTAGTAGATTTAGTTGTCAATAGGAAATGACAAGACACTTAGAGTCTAGTAGATGTAGTTGTCTGTAGGAATTGCCAACACATTTACAGTCTAGTAGATTTAGTTGTCTATAGGAAATAACAGCACATTTCCAGTCTAGTAGATTTAGTTGTCTGTAGGAAATGACAAGACATTTACAGTCTAGTAGATTTAGTTGTCAATAGGAAATGACAACACATTTACAGTCTAGTAGATTTAGTTCTCAATAGGAAATGACAACACATTTACATTGTAGTAGATTTAGTTTTCTGTAGGAAATGCGAACACATTTACAGTCTAGTAGATTTAGTTGTCAATAGGAAATGACAACACATTTAGGGTGTAGTAGATTTAGTTGTCTATAGGAAATTACAACACATTTACAGTCTAGTAGATTTAGTTGTCAATAGGAAATGAGGATACATTTACCGTCTAGTAGATTTAGTGGTCTATAGGAAATTCCAACACATTTACAATCGAGTAGATTTAATTGTCTGTAGGAAATGCCAACACATTTACAGTCTAGTAGATTTACTTGTCAATAGGAAATGACAAGACAATTAGAGTCTAGTAGATGTAGTTGTCTGTAGGAATTGCCATCACATTTACAGTCTAGTAGATTTAGTTGTCAATAGGAAAAGACAACACATTTACATTGTAGTAGATTTAGTTGTCTATTGGAAATGACAACACATTTACAGTCTAGTAGATTTAGTTGTCTATAGGAAATGAGGAGACATTTACCGTCTAGTAGATTTAGTGGTCTATAGGAAATGCCAACACATTTACACTCTAGTAGATTTAGTTGTCTGTAGGAAATGTCAACACATTTACAGTCTAGTAGATTTAGTTGTCAATAGGAAATGACAAGACACTTAGAGTGTAGTAGATGTAGTTGTCTATAGGAATTGGCATCAAATTTACAGTCCAGTAGATTTAGTTGTCTGTAGGAAATGCAAACACATTTACAGTCTAGTAGATTTAGTTGTCTATAGGAAATGAGGAGACATTTACCGTCTAGTAGATTTAGTGGTCTATAGGAAATGCCAACACATTTCCAGTCTAGTAGATTTAGTTGTCTGTAGGAAATGACAAGACATTTACAGTCTAGTAGATTAGTTGTCTATAGGAAATGACAACACATTTACAGTCTAGTAGATTTAGTTGTCAATAGGAAATGACAAGACACTTAGAGTCTAGTAGATGTAGTTGTCTATAGGAATTGGCATCAAATTTACAGTCCAGTAGATTTAGTTGTCAATAGGAAATGACAACACATTTACCGTCTAGTAGATTTAGTTCTCAATAGGAAATGACAACACATTTACATTGTAGTAGATTTAGTTTTCTGTAGGAAATGCGAACACATTTACAGTCTAGTAGATTTAGTTGTCAATAGGAAATGACAACACATTTAGGTGTAGTAGATTTAGTTGTCTGTTGGAAATGACAACACATTTACAGTCTAGTAGATTTAGTTGTCTGTAGGAAATGCGAACACATTTAAATTGTAGTAGATTTAGTTGTCTATTGGAAATGACAACACATTTACAGTCTAGTAGATTTAGTTGTCTATAGGAAATGACAACACATTTACAGTCCAGTAGATTTAGTTGTCTATAGGAAATAACAACACATTTCCAGAGTCTAGTAGATTTAGTTGTCTATAGGAAATGACAACACATTTACAGTCTAGTAGATTTAGTTGTTTATAGGAAATTACAAAACATTTTCCATCTAGTAGATTTAGTTGCAAATATGAAATGACAAGACATTTACAGTCTAGTAGATTTAGTTGTCTGTAGGAATTGCCATCACATTTACAGTCTAGTAGATTTAGTTGTATATAGGAAATAACAGCACATTTACAGTCTAGTAGATTTAGTTGTCTATAGGAAATTCCAACACATTTACAGTTGAGTAGATTTAATTGTCTGTAGGAATTGCCATCACATTTACAGTCCAGTAGATTTAGTTGTCAATAGGAAATGACAAGACACTTAGAGTCTAGTAGATGTAGTTGTCTATAGGAATGGCATCAAATTTACAGTCCAGTAGATTTAGTTGTCTGTAGGAAATGCGAACACATTTACAGTCAGTAGATTTAGTTGTCTATGGGAAATAACAACACATTTCCAGTCTAGTAGATTTAGTTGTCTATAGGAAATGAGGAGACATTTACCGTCTAGTAGATTTAGTGGTCTATAGGAAATGCCAACACATTTACACTCTAGTAGATTTAGTTGTCTGTAGGAAATGTCAACACATTTACAGTCTAGTAGATTTAGTTGTCAATAGGAAATGACAAGACACTTAGGGTGTAGTAGATGTAGTTGTCTGTAGGAATTGCCATCACATTTACAGTCTAGTAGATTTAGTTGTCAATAGGAAAAGACAACACATTTACATTGTAGTAGATTTAGTTTTCTGTAGGAAATGCGAACACATTTACAGTCTAGTAGATTTAGTTGTCAATAGGAAATGACAACACATTTAGATTGTAGTAGATTTAGTTGTCTATAGGAAATTACAACACATTTACAGTCTAGTAGATTTAGTTGTCAATAGGAAATGAGGATACATATACCGTCTAGTAGATTTAGTGGTCTATAGGAAATTCCAACACATTTACAATCGAGTAGATTTAATTGTCTGTAGGAAATGCCAACACATTTACAGTCTAGTAGATTTACTTGTCAATAGGAAATGACAAGACAATTAGAGTCTAGTAGAGGTAGTTGTCTGTAGGAATTGCCATCACATTTACAGTCTAGTAGATTTAGTTGTCAATAGGAAAAGACAACACATTTACATTGTAGTAGATTTAGTTGTCTATTGGAAATGACAACACATTTACAGTCTAGTAGATTTAGTTGTCTATAGGAAATGAGGAGACATTTACCGTCTAGTAGATTTAGTGGTCTATAGGAAATGCCAACACATTTACACTCTAGTAGATTTAGTTGTCTGTAGGAAATGTCAACACATTTACAGTCTAGTAGATTTAGTTGTCAATAGGAAATGACAAGACACTTAGAGTGTAGTAGATGTAGTTGTCTATAGGAATTGGCATCAAATTTACAGTCCAGTAGATTTAGTTGTCTGTAGGAAATGCAAACACATTTACAGTCTAGTAGATTTAGTTGTCTATAGGAAATGAGGAGACATTTCCAGTCTAGTAGATTTAGTTGTCTGTAGGAAATGACAAGACATTTACAGTCTAGTAGATTAGTTGTCTATAGGAAATGACAACACATTTACAGTCTAGTAGATTTAGTTGTCAATAGGAAATGACAAGACACTTAGAGTCTAGTAGATGTAGTTGTCTATAGGAATTGGCATCAAATTTACAGTCCAGTAGATTTAGTTGTCAATAGGAAATGACAACACATTTACCGTCTAGTAGATTTAGTTCTCAATAGGAAATGACAACACATTTACATTGTAGTAGATTTAGTTTTCTGTAGGAAATGCGAACACATTTACAGTCTAGTAGATTTAGTTGTCAATAGGAAATGACAACACATTTAGATTGTAGTAGATTTAGTTGTCTATAGGAAATTACAACACATTTACAGTCTAGTAGATTTAGTTGTCAATAGGAAATGAGGAGACATTTACCGTCTAGTAGATTTAGTGGTCTATAGGAAATGCCAACACATTTACAGTCTAGTAGATTTAGTTGTCTGTAGGAATTGCCATCACATTTACAGTCTAGTAGATTTAGTTGTCTATAGGAAATAACAACACATTTCCAGTCTAGTAGATTTAGTTGTCAATAGGAAATGACAAGACACTTGGAGTCTAGTAGATTTAGTTGTCTGTTGGAAATGACAACACATTTACAGTCTAGTAGATTTAGTTGTCTGTAGGAAATGCGAACACATTTAAATTGTAGTAGATTTAGTTGTCTATTGGAAATGACAACACATTTACAATCTAGTAGATTTAGTTGTCTATAGGAAATGACAACACATTTACAGTCCAGTAGATTTAGTTGTCTATAGGAAATAACAACACATTTCCAGTCTAGTAGATTTAGTTGTCTATTGGAAATGACAACACATTTACAGTCTAGTATATTTAGTTGTTTATAGGAAATGACAAAACATTTACCATCTAGTAGATTTAGTTGCAAATATGAAATGACAAGACATTTACAGTCTAGTAGATTTAGTTGTCTGTAGGAATTGCCATCACATTTACAGTCTAGTAGATTTAGTTGTCTATAGGAAATAACAGCACATTTACAGTCTAGTAGATTTAGTTGTTTGTAGGAAATGACAAGACAGTTACAGTCTAGTAGATTTAGTTGTCTATTGGAAATTCAACACATTTACAGTTGAGTAGATTTAATTGTCTGTAGGAATTGCCATCACATTTACAGTCCAGTAGATTTAGTTGTCAATAGGAAATGACAACACATTTACATTGTAGTAGATTTAGTTGTCTGTAGGAAATGCGAACACATTTACAGTCTAGTAGATGTAGTTGTCTATAGGAAATGACAAGACACTTAGAGTCTAGTAGATGTAGTTGTCTATAGGAATTGGCATCAAATTTACAGTCCAGTAGATTTAGTTGTCTGTAGGAAATGCGAACACATTTACAGTCTAGAAGATTTAGTTGTCAATAGGAAATGAGGAGACATTTACCGTCTAGTAGATTTAGTGGTCTATAGGAAATGTCAACACATTTACAGTCTAGTAGATTTAGTTGTCTGTAGGAATTGCCATCACATTTACAGTCTAGTAGATTTAGTTGTCTATAGGAAATAACGGCACATTTACAGTCTAGTATATTTAGTTGTTTGTAGGAAATGACAAGACAGTTACAGTCTAGTAGATTTAGTTGTCTATAGGAAATGACAACACATTTACATTGTAGTAGATTTAGTTGTCTGTAGGAAATGCGAACACATTTACAGTCTAGTAGATTTAGTTGTCAATAGGAAATGACAACACATTTACATTGTAGTAGATTTAGTTGTCTGTAGGAAATGCGAACACATTTACAGTCTAGAAGATTTAGTTGTCAATAGGAAATGAGGAGACATTTACCGTCTAGTAGATTTAGTGGTCTATAGGAAATGTCAACACATTTACAGTCTAGTAGATGTAGTTGTCAGTAGGAATTGCCATCACATTTACAGTCCAGTAGATTTAGTTGTCTGTAGGAATTGCCTTCACATTTACAGTCTAGTAGATTTAGTTGTCTATAGGAAATTCCAACACATTTACAGTCGAGTAGATTTAATTGTCTGTAGGAAATGCCAACACCTTTACAGTCTAGTAGATTTACTTGTCAATGGGAAATGACAAGACACTTAGTGTCTAGTAGATGTAGTTGTCTGTAGGAATTGCCATCACATTTACAGTCCAGTAGATTTAGTTGTCTATCGGAAATAACAACACATTTCCAGTCTAGTAGATTTAGTTGTCAATAGGAAATGTCAACACATTTACAGTCTAGTAGATTTAGTTGTCAATAGGAAATGACAACACATTTACATTGTAGTAGATTTAGTTTTCTGTAGGAAATGCGAACACATTTACAGTCTAGTAGATTTAGTTGTCAATAGGAAAATGACAACACATTTACATTGTAGTAGATTTAGTTGTCTATAAGAAATTACAACACATTTACAGTCTAGTAGATTTAGTTGTCAATAGGAAATGACAAGACAATTAGAGTCTAGTAGATGTAGTTGTCTATAGGAATTGGCATCAAATTTACAGTCCAGTAGATGTAGTTGTCTGTAGGAAATGCGAACACATTTACAGTCTAGAAGATTTAGTTGTCAATACGAAATGAGGAGACATTTACCGTCTAGTAGATTTAGTGGTCTATAGGAAATGTCAACACATTTACAGTCTAGTAGATTTAGTTGTCTATAGGAAATAACAGCACATTTACAGTCTAGTAGATTTAGTTGTTAATAGGAAATGACAACATATTTACATTGTAGTAGATTTAGTTGTCTATAGGAAATGAAGAGACATTTACCTTCTAGTAGATTTAGTTGTCTGTAGGAAATGACAACACATTTACAGTCTATTAGATTTAGATGCCAATAGGAAATGACAAGACATTTACAGTCTAGTAGATTTAGTTGAAATAGGAAATGACAAGACACTTGGAGTCTAGTAGATGTAGTTGTCTGTAAATTGCCATCACATTTACAGTCCAGTAGATTTAGTTGTCTATAGGAAATAACAACACATTTCCAGGCTAGTAGATTTAGTTGTCAATAGGAAATGACAAGACATTTACAGTCAGTAGATTTAGTTGTCTATAGGAAATAACAGCACATTTACAGTCTAGTAGATTTAGTTGTTAATAGGAAATGACAACATATTTACATTGTAGTAGATTTAGTTGTCTATAGGAAATGAAGAGACATTTACCTTCTAGTAGATTTAGTTGTCTGTAGGAAATGACAACACATTTACAGTCTAGTAGATTTAGTTGTCAATAGGAAATGACAAGACATTTACCGTCTAGTAGATTTAGTTGTCTATGTGAAATGACAAGACATTTACCGTCTAGTAGATTTAGTTGTCTATAGGAAATGCCAACACATTTACAGTCTAGTAGATTTAGTTGTCAATAGGAGATGAGAACACATTTACAGTCCAGTAGATTTAGTTGTCTGTAGGAAATGCGAACACATTTACAGTCTAGAATATTTAGTTGTCAATAGGAAATGAGGAGACATTTACCGTCTAGTAGATTTAGTGGTCTATAGGAAATGTCAACACATTTACAGTCTAGTAGATTTAGTTGTCTGTAGGAATTGCCATCACATTTACAGTCTAGTAGATTTAGTTGTCTGTTGGAAATGACAACACATTTACAGGCTAGTAGATTTAGTTGTCTGTAGGAAATGCGAACACATTTACAGTCTAGTAGATTTAGTTGTCAATAGGAAATGACAACATATTTACATTGTAGTGGATTTAGTTGTCTATAGGAAATGACAACACATTTACCTTCAATTAGATTTAGTTGTCTGTAGGAAATGACAAGACAGTTACAGTCTAGTAGATTTAGTTGTCTATAGGAAATGACAAGAAATTCACAGTCTAGTAGATGTAGTTGTCTATAGGAAATGACAACACATTTACAGTCTAGTAGATTTAGTTGTCAATAGGAAATTAAGAGACATTTACCTTCTAGTAGATTTAGTTGTCTATATGAAATGACAACACATTTACAGTCTAGTAGATTTAGTTGTCTATAGGAAACTCCAACACATTTACAGTCTAGTAGATTTAGTTGTCAATAGGAAATGACAAGACACTTGGAGTCTAGTAGATGTAGTTGTCTGTAGGAATTGCCATCACATTTACAGTCCAGTAGATTTAGTTGTCTGTACAAAATGCCAGCACATGTACAGTCTAGTAGATTTAGTTGTAAATATTAAATGACAACACATTTACAGTCTATTAGATTTAGTTGTCTATAGGAAATGACAACACATTTTCAGTCGAGAATATTTAGTTGTCTATAGGAAATGACAAAGCATTTACAGTCTAGTAGAAGTAGTTGTTTATAGGAATTGCCATCACATTTACAGTCCAGTAGATTTAGTTGTCTATAGGAAATGACAACCCATTTACAGTCTAGTAGATTTAGTTGTCAATAGGAAATGAAGAGACATTTACCGTCTAGTAGATTTAGTTGTCTATTGGAAATGCTGACAAATTTAGTCTAGTAGATTTAGTGGTCTATAGGAAATGCTGACAAATTTACAGTCTGGTAGATTTAGTGGTCTATAGGAAATGCCAACACATTTACAGTCTAGTAGATTTAGTAGTTTATAGAAAATTCCAACACATTTACAGTCTAGTAGATTTAGTAGTCTATAGGAAATGACAACACATTTACATTGTAGTAGATTTAGTGGTCTATAGGAAATGCCAACACATTTATCGTCTAGTAGATTTAGTTGTCAATAGGAAACGACAAGTCACTTAGAGTCTAGTAGATGTAGTTGTCTGTAGAAATTGCCATCACATTTCCAGTCTAGTAGATTTAGTTGTCTGTAGGAAATGCGAACACATTTACAGTGTAGTAGATTTAGTTGTCAATAGGAAATGACAAGACATTTACATTGTAGTAGATTTAGTTGTCTATGTGAAATGACAAAGCATTTACCGTCTAGTAGATTTAGTTCTCAATAGGAAATGACAACACATTTAGCGTCTAGTAGATTGAGTTGTCTATAGGAAATGAAAACGCATTTTCAGTCAAGAAGGTTTAGTTGTCTATTGGAAATGCTGACAAATTTACAGTCTAGTAGATTTGGTTGTCTATAGCATATGCCAACACATTTACAGTCTAGTAGATTTAGTTGTCTCTATGAAATTAGAACATATTTACAGTCTAGTAGATTTAGTTGTCTATATGAAATTAGAACATATTTACAGTCTAGTATATTTAGTTGTCTCTATGAAATGCTGACACATTTACAGTCTAGTAGATTTAGTTGTCTATATGAAATTAGAACATATTTACAGTCTAGTATATTTAGTTGTCTCTATGAAATGCTGACACATTTACAGTCTAGTAGATTTAGTTGTCTATATGAAATTAGAACATATTTACAGTCTAGTAGATTTAGTTGTCTATATGAAATTAGAACATATTTACAGTCTAGTATATTTAGTTGTCTGTAGGAAATGCTGACACGTTTAGAGTGTAGTAGATTTCTGATTGCAAAACTGACAAACCTCCATAAATAATTGTGATATAAATAAAAGTATAAATATTTTGTGTGTTTTTAATAAATGAACCTGATTGGTGTTTGTTACTGTGTTCTCTCTGAAGGTTGAAATCATTACTAGCAAATCTTAAAAAATCACTTTCCAGTTATTGCCATCCCAAGTGTATTTATTTACATAACAAAACTTTTTAATAAAACTTTTTTTTTGATGTCACTCTTTTTTCAATGAGTTTTCATTGTGATTCCAGATTTCTAAGGTGCAGGCTTGCAGTTCCTATCGCTTCCACTGGATGTCAACAGTCTTTAGAAACGGGTTGAGGTTTCTCCTTTGAGAAAATTAAGAAGTAACAGGGTCGAGGGAAGTGTAAGAGCTCCACGATTATTTACGTTAATAAAAAATACCCAAAGTTGTATCAGGAAAGTTGTTTGAAATGTTTGGACAAAGATTACAGTTAACTTTTGAGATGTTTTGTAGTCATGTCGCGCGTTTTGGAACCAGTGTTTTTCTGAATCAAACGTGCCAAATAAATGGACATTTTGGATATATATCAACGGAATTAATCGAACAAAATGACCATTTGTGATGTTTATGGGACATATTGGAGTGCCAAAAGAGGAAGATATTCAAAGGTAAGGCATGAAATATATCTTTATTTCTATGTTTTGTATCGCGCCTGGCGGGTTGTTGGCGGAGGTGCTATACTCAGATAATAGCACATTATGCTTTTGCTGTAAAGCCTTTTTGAAATCTGACATGCTGGCTGGATTCACATGTATTGTATATGTGATTTCATGAACATTTAATTTTTATTGTAATTTATTTGAATTTGGCGCCCTTCATTTTCACTGGATGTTTGCCAGGTGGGACACTACCGTCCCACATATCCCAGAGAATTTAATCCAGCCGCTTTGTCAGATTTCAAAGAGCTTTTATAGCGAAAGCATACCATGCGATTATCTGAGAACAGCGCCCCGCACACGAAAACATTACATTCATTTTCAACCAAAAAACAGATTCATCACTAAAGTCAGAAATAGCAATTAAATAAATCACTTACCTTTGAAGATCTTCATCTGGTTGCAATCATAAGAGTCCTTGTTACATCACAAATGGTCCTTTTTTTCGAAAGTCCGTCTTTATATAATAAAAAAGTCAGTTTGGGTTGCGTTCTTGAATCAGTAATCCACCTGTTGAATCCCAAAAGTTACCAATACATTTCTCCAAACAAGTCAAACGTTTATAATCAATCCTCAGGTACCCTATTTTAAAATTTAAGACGGAGAATAGTATGTCCATTACCGGAGATAAACAAAAGTACGCTCTCATCCACGCGCGTCATAACACTACAAGCCAAAATGGGAGCCACCTGGAAAAACTACAAATTCTAGCTCATTTTTCTAAAAACAAGCCTGAAATTCTTTATAAAGACTGGTGACATCTAGTGGAAGCCCTAGGAACTTCAATCTGGGAGGAATTCCATTTATTTTCCCACTGACAGCCGTTCTAATCAGGGTGAGCTGGTAAAACAAAAATCTGGATGGATTGTCCTCGGGTTTCCGTCTGCCATATCAGCTCTGTTATACAGAGCTGTTATTTTAACAGTTTTGGAAACTGTAGAGTGTTTACTATCCAATACTATCCAATTCTACCATTCATATGCATATCCTAGCTTCTGGCCCTAGTAACAGGCAGTTTATTCTTCCTGTCATAGTCTTCTAGTTTAACTCAATGTGGCTTTTATTGGAACGTCAGCTAAAAGAACAGGATGGACTGAAGAACTGTGGTCCCTCTCAGAAGCTCCTTGTCTTATGCCGTGAGACCAAGTTACTCAGAAGCAAAGATGATTGGAAACAATACAGGACTATTCTGTTCCTCAAGTTCACCTCCCAAGTCGACAAGAATGTCCTTGACTACACGCCTAGACCAGGTGCTGGGAGCAGAAAGGGAACCATTCCTTTACAGAAGCACAGCATTGGTAGAATATAAATGTCTTACTATTGTTAAGCATATAATTGTTAACTATTAATATTTTAACAAATCAGGTTAACACCTTTTAGGGATAGAGGGCAGCATTTTCACTTTGGATGAATTGAGTGCCCATAGTGAACTGCCTCCTACTCTGTCCCAGATGCTAATATATGCATATTATTATTACGATTGGATAGAAAACACTCTGAAGTTTCTAAAACTGTTTGAATTATGTCTGTGAGTATAACAGAACTCATAGGGCAGGCAAACTTCCAAACAGGAAGTGGAAATTCTGGGGCCGGTTAATTTTCAACTCATCACCTATTCACATCCCAGTAAGATATGGAACTGTTCGCACTTCCTACGCCTTCCACTAGATGTCAACAGTCAGTAGAACGTGAAATGAAGCCGCTAGTGTGATGTGGGACCGGATGCCAGCTATTTGAGTCAGTGGTCTGGCAGAATGCCAGTTCCTGGTTATGCACAGTACTCACGATATCATCTCGCGTTCCATTACTCTGTAGACAAAAACGAATGCTCCGGTTGGAACGTTATTGGATATATATGATAATAACATCTTGAAGATTGATTCTCTACGTAGTTTGACCAGTTTATTCGACCTGGAATATAACTTTTTGAAGTTTTTTGTCCGAGTTCGCCTGGTCCAGCGCCAGCTTTTGGACATGTGAACTAAACGTGTTAGCAAAAGTAGCTAATTGGACACTAGTAATGGACATTATCGAACAAAACAACGATTTATTGCGGAACTAGGATTCCTTGCACTGCATTCTGATGAAATATGATCAAAGGTAAAGGAATATTTATGATGTAATTTCGTATTTCTGTTGACTCAAACATGACGGAGAAATATATTTACGTCTGAGCGCCGTCTCAGATTATTGGTATGCTTTTTTCGTAACGTTTAAAAATAAATCTGACACAGCGGTTGCATTAATTAAGAACCAGTGTATTTTTAATTATATCTAAAACATGAATCTTTCGTCAAAGTTTATGATGAGTATTTCTGTTATATGACGTGGCTCTCTGTAATTACTCTGGATATTTTGGAGGCATTTCTGAACATGGCACCAATGTAAACCGTGATTTGTGGATATAAATATGCATTTTATCGAACAAAACATAAATATATTGTGTAATATGATGTCATATGAGTGTCATCTGATGAAGATTATCAAAGGTTAGTGATTAATTGTATCTCTAATTCTGCTTTTGTGACTCTTTGGCTGGGAAAAATGGCTGTGTTTTTTTGGATTTGGTGGTGATGTAACATAAATATATGTTGTGTTTTCGCTGTAAAAACTCGGACACGATGGGTAGATGAACAAGATGTGTGTCTTTCAATTGCTGTATTGGACTTGTTAATGTGTGAATTTGTTATTAACTTAACTTGGTAATATTTTTTGAATTTCCCATGCTGCCTTTTCAGCGGAATGTTGCGTGTCCTAGACAGGAACCTGTGTCCTAGACAGGTTAACCTCACTAGGGTAGGGGGCATTATTCTCACCTCCGGATGAAAAACGTGCCCAAAGTAAACTGCCTGCAACTCAGACCCAGAAGCTAGGATATGCATATAATTGGTAGATTTGGGTAGAAAACACTCTAAAGACCAATCTGGAGGCACAGAGACCCAGGACTCTCCCCACAGACCTGCAGGTTTTCCTGGGTAACTCTCCTCCCAGTGACAGGGTGGAGCCCAATGCCTGGAGGAGAGAGGCCAACTGCTGGTCCTCCTCTCTGGACCTCACAGGGATGGATTCACACACAATCTGGAAGACCCTGTCATCACCACAGCTGAAACAGCAGAACATGGAGAACATCAAATCAGACATTTAGGAGACAGTGACATCCAAAAGTATGGGGACAGTGACACATTTTATGTTGTTTTGGCTCTGTACTCCAGCAAAACACTCTAAAGTTTCCAAAACTGTAAAAATATTGTCTGTGAGTATAACAGAACTGATGTTACAGGCGAAAGCCTGAGAAAAATCCAATCCGGAAGTGACTCATCTTTTGAAAGCCCTGCGTTCCGATGCGTCCCTATTGAGCTGTGAATGCCCTATCAACCAGATTACGCTTTCTACGTATTCCCCAAGGTGTCTACAGCATTGTGACATAGTTTTATGCATTTATGTTGAAGAATACCCGTAGGCGGCTTCATTGCGCAAGTGGTCACCTGATGCTCCCGGAGAAATTCTTGTGTAAAATACAGAGGTAGCCATTATTCCAATCGCTTCTACTGAGAAACCAATTGTCCCGGTTGATATATTATCAAATAGATATTTTAAAAACACCTTGAGGATTGATTATAAACAACGTTTGCCATGTTTCTGTCGATATTATAGAGCTAATTTTTTGAATATTTTTCGGGCGTTGTCGTGACCGCAATTTCGGTCGATTTCTCAGTCAAACGTGAAGAACAAACGGAGCTATTTCGCCTACAAAAATAATATTTTGGGAAAAAATGAACTTTGGCTATCTATCTGGGAGTCTCGTGAGTGTGAGTGAGTGAAAACATCCGAAGTTCATCAAAGGTAAACGATTTAATTTGATTGCTTTTCTGATTTTCGTGACAAGGTTGCCTGCTGCTAGCAAGGCATAATGCTATGCTAGGCTATCGATAAACTTACACAAATGCCTTTGTCTAGCTTTGGCTGTCAAGCATATTTTTCATATTGAAAATCTGAGATGACAGGGTGATTAACAAAAGGCTAAACTGTGTTCCAATATATTTCACTTGTGATTTTCATGAATAGGAATATTTTCTGGGAAGCTTTATGTCCGTTGCGATATGCTAATTAGTGTCAGATGATGACAACGGTCCCGTTCACGGGATGGGGTGTCACTAGATGTTTACACCCCTTGGCTTCTTGCCACCATTATCTTTCTGTCTTAATTCTTGACACAAATGCATGTGTGATTAACGCTTAACGCTCGTCACAAGACCAAGCAATGACTTCCTTCAGGCCTACAACTGCACGGCATACATAATGCATTTGCATGTCTCAATGCTAGTCACAGGACCAGGTAATGAATTCCCTCAGGCCACTAACAACAGCACAGACATACATTTTCCGCTGACATTCTTGTTATTGCATGTCTAGTGATTAACTCCATGCTGACCATCTCCTGAGCTCAGCCTTTATTATGCATAAACATATCTATTAATTAACCCTATGTTGTCTGACTCAATACTGCTTGGGGAACAGTCTAAATACTGGAAAATCAACCATCTTCATGAATTTCCACCTACAATAGTGATCCTGTATTGTAGGATAGCGTCTGTCCAGTTCCTGTCAGTGTTGCCAACTCCTCAGTAAGGAAAGTAGCTATTGGCTGTTCTAAAACTAGATGTCGCTAAATGACGGCATCACCTAATTTGCATAATTGGCCATGTGTAATTGTGATGGTAGGAGAGTTATAATAATATAATAATAACGTTGTTAAAAGTAAAAAAACAGCCTAAATATGTTTAGATCTACTGTCGATTCTTGTTTTTTTTATGTCAATCCTCCTTATGTCAAAAGAGACACTCTGGTGGAGTTACTTATTTTTTTAACGTTTTTTTGTACAGTAATTTTTTGGGGTGCAAATTTTACATTTACATCCCGCCCTGAATGTAAGCCAGGGCGGGAATCAGCCAGCGTCATTTGCAGTCTGGACACGAAGGGGTGAACATCTCCTGCTCTGACTGCAGCTGGGATGGACTGCTGCTGCGAGGACTGGGCCGCCTGTGAGTGCTTTGGAAGAGTGAGAACGATACGTGCTTTCACGTCACTCTCCAAAAGTCTCCAATAACACCAGAAAAAGTTGCTAGATTTGTCTCGAGTCGATTTAAAAAAAATGTGTCGTTAGAGGGGTCTGAATACTCTCCACCTCAGTGGTTCTCTCTCTTGATGCTGGAAGATTGAACACCAACTGATTCCGTTGACGTCCTTTACCTAATATGGTGCATCCTGGTAAATGGGCGGATCTGGGTATCCCGAGATCTGTCTTCAACAAACAACTTTTACATCGTCATGAAAAGAAACACACTTGGGGTGGGATCACGTTCATACCAGCAATAACTTGAAAGTGATTATTTAGTATTTACTAGTAATGATTTTAACCTTTAGAGAAAACACTGTGACAAACACCAATCATGTGCCTCATGGGACATTCATTAAAAATACAAAAAACGAAATATTCATAAATAATTTAAACGGTCAAAAAATGTAAACATTTGGAAGGTTTTTCTGTTTTGATATAAGAAAATGAAGTCTTAAAACGTGTTTGTTTTGTTTTATTTGGATAGAGACAAGTACCAACACATCAACACATTAAACAATCTTCAGATGGACTATAGTGTTTCCAGCCTAAACTCATTTCCAACACCTGTCCCTAGATGGTTGTTATGGAAACAAAAGGAATAGATGGTTGTTATGGAAACAAAAGGAAATAAATACATCATCAACTGATAATTCATTGATCTGGCCAAGGCTTTCGACTCTGTCAACCACCGCATCCTCATCGGCAGACTCGACAGCCTTGGTTTCTCAAATGATTGCCTCGCCTGGTTCACCAACTACTTCTCTGATAGAGTTCAGTGTGTCAAATCGGAGGGTCTGCTGTCCGGACCTCTGGCAGTCTCTATGGGGGTGCCACAGGGTTCAATTCTTGGACCGACTCTCTTCTCTGTATACATCAATGAGGTCGCTCTTGCTGCTGGTGAGTCTCTGATCCACCTCTACGCAGACGACACCATTCTGTATACTTCCGGCCCTTCTTTGGACACTGTGTTAACAACCCTCCAGGCAAGCTTCAATGCCATACAACTCTCCTTCCGTGGCCTCCAATTGCTCTTAAATACAAGTAAAACTAAATGCATGCTCTTCAACCGATCGCTACCTGCACCTACCCGCCTGTCCAACATCACTACTCTGGACGGCTCTGACTTAGAATACGTGGACAACTACAAATACTTAGGTGTCTGGTTAGACTGTAAACTCTCCTTCCAGACCCATATCAAACATCTCCAATCCAAAGTTAAATCTAGAGTTGGCTTCCTATTTCGCAACAAAGCATCCTTCACTCATGCTGCCAAACATACCCTTGTAAAATTGACCATCCTACCAATCCTCGACTTTGGCGATGTCATTTACAAAATAGCCTCCAATACCCTACTCAACAAATTGGATGCAGTCTATCACAGTGCAATCCATTTTGTCACCAAAGCCCCATATACTACCCACCATTGCGACCTGTACGCTCTCGTTGGCTGGCCCTCGCTTCATACTCGTCGCCAAACCCACTGGCTCCATGTCATCTACAAGACCCTGCTAGGTAAAGTCCCCCTTATCTCAGCTCGCTGGTCACCATAGCATCTCCCACCTGTAGCACACGCTCCAGCAGGTATATCTCTCTAGTCACCCCCAAAACCAATTCTTTCTTTGGCCGCCTCTCCTTCCAGTTCTCTGCTGCCAATGACTGGAACGAACTACAAAAATCTCTTAAATTGGAAACACTTATCTCCCTCACTAGCTTTAAGCACCAACTGTCAGAGCATCTTACAGATTACTGCACCTGTACATAGCCCACCTATAATTTAGCCCAAACAACTACCTCTTTCCCAACTGTATTTAATTAATTTATTTATTTTGCTCCTTTGCACCCCATTATTTTTATTTCTACTTTGCACATTCTTCCATTGCAAAACTACCATTCCAGTGTTTTACTTGCTATATTGTATTTACTTTGCCACCATGGCCTTTTTGCCTTTACCTCCCTTCTCACCTAATTTGCTCACATTGTATATAGACTTGTTTTTTTACTGTATTATTGACTGTATGTTTGTTTTACTCCATGTGTAACTCTGTGTCGTTGTATGTGTCGAACTGCTTTGCTTTATCTTGGCCAGGTCGCAATTGTAAATGAGAACTTGTTCTCAACTTGCTTACCTGGTTAAATAAAGGTGAAATAAAAAATAAATAAAAATAATCACATCAATAGAACGGTACATCAAAGCTGGGACCCGAGAGACTGGTCCGGTACTTCTATCTCAAGGTCATCAGACTGTTAAATAGTCATCACTAGCACTTTAGAGGCTGCTGCCCTACGAACATAGTCTTGAAATCACTGGCCATTTTAATAATGGAACAATAGTCACTTTAACCTCTTGCTTCTACCCTCTACTTTTTTTAACATTCTGTTAAAAATCGCGCAACATTTCAGCGCCCTGCTACTCATGCCAGGAATATAGTATATGCATCCGGAGATACCTGAAACCCCACCTCTTTAAGGAATACCTAGGATAGGATAAAGTAATCCTTCTCCCCCCTTAAAAGACTTAGATGCACTATTGTAAAGTGGCTGTTCCACTGGATGTCATAAGGTGAAAGCACCAATTTGTAAGTCGCTCTGGATAAGAGCGTCTGCTAAATGACTTAAATGTAAATGTAAATGTAATTTGCTTAGTCTGTGTGGATAGAAAACACTCAGACGTTTATAAAACTGGTTAAATCACTGCTGTGGCTTTACCAGAACGGCATTTACATCGAAAAGCACAGGAAAAACTGAAAATGGAAAAATATATTGCTGCGCTATTTGAACCCATTGATAAAGGTGAACCACAATTAATTGGCTGAGGTTGCAGTACCTACAGCTTCCACACGGTGTATAGAGTCTTGTAATTTGCCTACGAGTTTTTTCTTGGTCAAACACATGCAAGGCAGCGCATTTCTTCAGGTCTAGGACCGGATATTTTGGTTGAGTTTCTAGCCGGACATTTTTCCAGACGGACAGCTAATGATTTTTACATCGCCTCCTGATGAATTTTATCGCTTATTAACGTTTACTAATACCTAAAGTTGCATTACAAAAGTATTTCGAAGTGTTTTGTGTCACGCCTTGGTCAATATATTTTGTGTTTTTGGTATATGTTTGGGTAGCCAGGGTGTGACATGGGTTTATATGTTGTGTTTCGTATTGGGGTTTGTAGTAATTGGGATTGTGTTGATTAGGGGTGTGTCTAGTTAGGCTTGGCTGCCTGAGGCGATTCTCAATTGGAGTCAGCTGCTTATCGTTGTCTCTGATTGGGAACCGTATTTAGGTAGCCTGAGTTCGCGTTGTATTTTGTGGGTGTTTGTCCTGTCTCTGTGTTATAGTCACCAGATAGGCTGTAATTAGTTTCACGTTCCGTTTGTTGTTTTGCTTTGTATGTTATTGAGTTATTTCATGTACGCATTCTTTCATTAAAGTCATGAGTAACCTACACGCTGCATTTCGGTCCGACTCTCTTTCTACAAACGAAGAAGCCGTTACATTTTGTGAAAGTTTATCGTCGACTTTTGAATTTAAAAAATGACGTTACGTTATGAAACGCTGTTTTTCGTTTATCACACAGTCTACATATAACGATATCTAGGCTATATATGGACCGATTTAATCGAAAAAAAGACCCAATAGTGTTTATGGGACATCTAGGAGTGCCAACAAAGAAGATGGTGAAAGGTAATGAATGTTTTCTATTTTATTGTGCGGTTTGTGTAGCGCCGAATATGCTAATTATTTTGTTTACATCCCCTGCGGGTCTTTTGTGTTGTAGTGTATTGTTACATGCTATCAGATAATAGCTTCTCATGCTTTCGCCGAAAAGCATTTTAAAAATCTGACTTGTTGCCTGGATTCACAACGAGTGTAGCTTTAATTCAATACCCTGCATGTGTATTTTAATGAACGTTTGAGTTTTAACTAATACTATTAGCATTTAGCGTAGCGCATTTGCATTTCCAGAGCTCTAGTTGGGACGCAAGCGTCCCGAGTAGAAGCAAGAGGTTAATGATGTTTACATATTTAGCATTACTCATCTCACATTGTATTCTACTGTGTCTTAGTCTGTGCCGCTCTGACATTGCTCATCCATACATGTATATATTCTTAATTCCATTCCTTTACTTTAGATTTGTATGTATTGGGTATATGTTGTAAAATTGTTACATGTTACTGCACTGTTGGAGCTAGAAACACAAGCATTTCACTACACACGCAATAACATCTACTAAACATGTGAGTGACCAATAACATCTACTAAACATGTGTATGTGACCAATAACATCTACTAAACATGTGACCAATAACATCTACTAAACATGTGTGTGACCAATAACATCTACTAAACATGTGTATGTGACCAATAACATCTACTAAACATGTGTATGTGACCAATAACATCTACTAAACATGTGAGTGTTACAATTATATTTGATGATATGCACAAAACAAATGGAAGAGGCTAAAATTAGATGAAATTGAATGCATATTTATCCCTAATATTTACACAAAACAAATGGAGGTAAAAGGATCTTACTTTGGGAACTAAGAAAATATTCTCTAAACCTCCCACTTTGGGCTGGATGTTTCAATGTGTATGTGACCCTCTTTCTTCAGGAAGCTTTGTTCTGACTTGAACTAGGACAGTACTGTGAAGACCGACGCTGGAGACGAGAAGCAAGTAAGGGTGTGAACATTTAATAACCAACGGACAGAAACAGAACACATACGTCAGACAAAACAAGAACAGCGTCTGGACAAGGGAAACACAAACGACAATAACGGTGACACAGGGAAGAGAACTGAGAAACAGACAGATATAGGGGACGTAATAAAACAGGTGATTGAGTCCAGGTGAGTCCACTATATATATATATATATACAGACAGTACCACTCCAAAGTTTGGACACACCTACTCATTCAAAGGGTTTTTCTTTATTTTTACTATTTTATACATTTTAAAATAATAGTGAAGACATCAAAACTATAAAATAACACATGGAATGATGTTGTAACCAAAAAAGTGTTAAACAAAATATATT
Organism: Oncorhynchus nerka; assembly: GCF_034236695.1. Taxonomy (NCBI): domain Eukaryota; kingdom Metazoa; phylum Chordata; class Actinopteri; order Salmoniformes; family Salmonidae; genus Oncorhynchus; species Oncorhynchus nerka. The sequence goes on along the minus strand of NW_027039459.1, from coordinate 39,212 downwards.
TGAGATTCTTCAAAAGTATTTGCATTCTCTCAACCAGCTTCATGAGGTAGTCACCTGGAATTACTTTCAATTAACAGGTGTGCCTTGTAAAAAGTTAATTTGTGGAATTTCTATTCTTCTTAATAAGTTTGAGCCAATTAGTTGTGTTGCGACAAGGTAGGGGTGGTATACAGAAGATAACCCTATTTGGTAAAAGACCAAGCCAATATTATGGCAAGAACAGCTCAAATAAGCAAAGAGAAATTACAGTCTATCATTACTTGAAGACATGAAGTTCAGTCAATGCAGAACATTTCAAGAACTTTAAAAACATTTTCAAGTGCAGTCTCAAAAACCATCAAGCTCTATGATGAAACTGCCACAGGAACGGAAGACCCAGAGTTACCTCTGCTGCTGAGGATAAGTTCAGTCGCGTTCATTAGAGTTAACTGCACCTCAGATTGCAGCCCAAATAAATGCTTCACAGAGTTTAAGTAACAGACACATTTTAACATCAACTGTTCAGAGGAGACTGCATGAATCAGGCCATGATGGTCAAATTGCTACAAAGAAACCACTACTAAAGGACACCAATAAGAAGAGACTTGCTTGGTCCAAGAAACACGAGCAATGGCTATTAGACCGGTGGAAATCTGTCCATAGGGCTGATGAGTCCAAATCTGAGATTATTTGGTTCCAACCGTCGTGTCTTTATGAAACGCAGAGCAGGTAAACGGTGATCTCGGCATGTGTGGTTCCCACCATGAAGCATGGAGGTGGTGGTGTGAAGGTGTGGGGGTGCTTTGCTGGTGACACTGTCTGTGATTTACTTAGAATTCAAGGCACACTTAACCAGCATAGCTACCACAGCATTCTACAGCGATACGCCATCCCATTTGGTTCGCGCTTATTGGGACTATCATTTGTATTTCAACAGGACAATGACCCAATCCACCTCCAGGCTGTGTAAGGACTATTTGAAAAAGAAGGAAAGTGATGGAGTGCTGCATCAGATGACCTAGCCTCCACAATCACCTGAATTCAATTGGTTTGGGATGAGTTGGACCGCAGAGTGAAGGAAAAGCAGCCAACAAGTGCTCAGCATATGTGGGAACTTCTTCAAGACTGTTGGAAAATCATTCCAGGTGAAGCTGGTTGAGAGAATGCCAAGAGTGTGCAAAGCTGTCATCAACAAACAATTGTAGAACACATTCACAGTAATCTGTTCGAAACGAAACTATAAATGTCACAAATTGACTGATCAACAAAAAGCATCAAAGTATGATTAGCATAAAGCTTAAAACACATGAATAAAACAAGTTCATTCCAATCATTTATTAAAAGAAACAAAATAATGTATGAATATTTAAAGTATTTACCCACAAACTGGTAAATCCAGGAAAAAGTAATAGTCACCCAGTAAAATACTACTTGAGTAAAGGTCAAAAAGTATTTGCTTTAAAATATACTTAAGTATCAAAATTAAAAGAATAAATCCTTTCAAATTATATTAAGAAACCCAGACGGCACGATTTTCTTGTCTTTTACATTTACGGAAAGCCACGGGGACTCCTTCACTCAGACATCATTTACAAACGGAGTTTGTTTTCGAGAGTCCGTCAGATCAGAGGAAGTAGAGATGACCAGGGATGTTCACTTGATAAGAGCGTGAATTGGACCATATTCCTGTCCTGCTAAGTATTCTAAATACTTTTGGGTGTCAGGGAAAATGGATGGAGTAAAATGTACATTATTTTCATTAGGAATGTAGTGAAGTAAAAGTAGTCAGAAATATAAATAGTAAAGTACAGATACCCCAAAAAACGGCATAAGTAGTACTTTTGTTTTTTTTAGTACCAATTGTTCGCCACCTTACGGGACTCCCAATCACGTCCGGTTGTGATACAGCCATCATAAGTAGTATTTTTACTTAAGTACTTCACACCACTGTGTCCACCAGAATATACAGTAAGAACATTTTTCAGATCAATCAGTGTGATTTTGAACCAGCCTTCTACATTGAACACATTATAGTGTTATTATAGAACATTATTTTCACCAGATGTCAAACCTCTTGTCTGTCAGGAAGGGTCTTCTGTCCTGGATTCAGCCTTCTCTTCCTGGACAAAGACCTGATGTTGTTTCACCAGATCTCAAACCTCTTGTCTGTCAGGAAGGGTCTTCTGTCCTGGATTCTGTTGTTGAAGAGTCTACAACATGATTATTATGAATCATTATTACATCATTAGACAACAAATCCTCCAACAGTTGCGCCCAGAAACAGACACACCCATATGATCTCACACACACACATGCTCTGCTCACCGTCACACACACCCTTACCGTATGGTGTGTATTGAAGTGTTGGTAGAGACCAGTTGGAGAATTCTGTCAGTCAGAGCATCAGTGATGTCATTGTGGCTCAGGCTACAACAGAGGGAGAGAGAGAGAGAGAGAGAGAGAGAGAGAGAGGGAGACAGAGAGCAAGAGAGAGAGAGACAGAGAAAGACAGAGAGAGAGAGCAAGAGATAGAGAGAGAGAGAGCAAGAGAGAGACAGAGAGAGAAAGAGAGACAGAGAAAGACAGAGAAAGAGAGAGAGAGAGAGAGAGAACGAGTGGTCAGACATTTGTCATCTAGTGTCACACACACACACACACACACACACACACAGTGAAAGCCACTCACTCCAGGACTTGTACTTTATGCAGGTGTGTGATCAGGGGCTGTAGCTGGTGATCTGTGAGTTGACAGTGGCTGAGGTCCAGTTCTGACAGACCCTCTGAGTGTTCCAGAACCAGGGCCAGAGATCCACAGGCATTCTGGTCCAGCCTGGTCTCACTGAGGTCCAGCTCCCCATCCAGGGCTCTGCACAGGGACTCTGCATGCCTCAGCAGCCCCTCTTCAATCCCCTCACACACAAGGTCCAGCAGCTGAAGTAGCAGAGCTTTGCTGGGACTGAGAGGACAAGAAGCAGAGACAACATTATGACACAGAGTAGGTTTAACTCCCACTGATAAACTAGTTGGTCAAATTATTGTCTTTGTGTGTCTAACCTCAGCTTGACAATATGCAGGATGGGAAGCAGCTCCCTCAGTGCTCTGTCCTCCACCTTACAGTCTCTTAGGATGAGCTGGACCTGGTTCTGAACCAGCGGGGTGCCATGTTGGTTCTGCTTCAGAACAGAGTTGATGGCCTTGCAGTGGTCAGTGGTCAGACACAGAGCCTTCTCCTGGTCCTGAACTGACAGGTCCACAGAGGAGGAGCAGGAGAAGTCCAGTCTGTAGTGCAGAGACCTCAGCAGCCATACTGCTGTTGGTGGTGATGATGGTGCCCCCTGCTGGATCTGAGAGGCAGCACAGCACTGGAGGAAACTCAGCAGTAACCTCCTGTCAACACTACAGAGAGACAGAGAGAGACTTACACCATCACACATTAAAACACTGATAAACACACTACAACTCTGTTAGTCAGGTCAACTCCCAGGCGTTCCCCTTCAATTCCGCCCCTAGCTGAGGTTAAGGTTAGTACATTACACTAAGGTTAGGGTTAGAGGTTAAATCAGTCAGCAAGTGGAAAGCCTCATAGTTCTATCCATTCTAGCAGGGTCAAAGTGTGCCAAGTAAACCTGAGTTGGGAGACTCTGTCCAGAAGAGGCAGGATGCTCTCTATCTCCCCCCGGTGGTATGGAGGTCCACAGCAGGTTGACTTTGACTTGGTGGCTGTGCTGCAGGGTAAAACACAGAGCAGTACAGTCCACTCTGTCCAGCTCTCTGCTGTTCAGGTTGATCCAATGGTCTGAAGACCTCAACAAACTGGACACACAGTCACTGTCTCTACTGTCATAGATCTGTCTGATGGTGGACTTTACAAAGCTGGAACTGGACCTGAACAAACATGACGAAAGGATTGTTGTGGTTACGTCAAGGTTTTATAAAGGATAAGTCACATAGTAACAACTGGCTGGATAGAACATTAATAATTAAAGACTATAAATATGGAATCAAGATCTTCCACCTCTTGAATAAAACCCTAATGATATTACAGAGGAAAACTCAGAACAACATGTCACTGGATACAAATAGTTATTTTATTATTTCTAGAAAGTCTGAACAGAGAAAGAAGTTCAACCACCTCTTGAGAGTAACCCTTCCCAGAAAGGGGAGAAGATCTGAGCTGTTCTTCTCTAGGAGCCGGTTCTTCCTGAGGTCCACAGTGATGTTGTGGGTTGAATGCTGCAGTAGAGAGAGAAGCACTTCCCAGTCCAGCCTGCAGGAGGTCAGGTCTCCACCAACCTTCTCTAGGAACCACTGAGTCAAGTCCTTGTCCTGAGCTTCATACACAACTACAGTCAGCTGCTGCAGAGTGTCTGAATTCAGTCTAGGAGGTTGGAACATACAGGCAGTCAGAAATATGAAGAAAAACACATGAATGACGTTACTATTTCTACTTTTAAAAAACATCAGCTTCAGACTGACCTGAGAGAGAGAGGTCCCTGGTGACACAGCAGTGTGATGAGAGAGTGACCCTGGATGCAGAAGTCAGTCAGGTCCAGACACTGAACTCTCCAGAGTCTCAGCAGGGACGCCACACTACTCAGAGCCCTGGATAACACTCTCTCTGGAGGCTGGCTGCTCTTTAGGACCAGGGAGAGTTCTCGGACAGTCAGTGGAGTAGCACCTCTCCCTGTCCTCCTAACCAGTCTGGACAGTTTCACTGCCATACCCACACCGAGCCTGGAATGAAAAGACAAAATGCAAGTCACTTGAAACAGAGAAACCTTGTCAGATAAATACTCAATAAGAAAATAAACGATTGAATAGACCTGTAAAAGCTCTCTTCCTGAACATACCTGAGCTTGTGGAGCTTTGACTCATGTCTCAAAAGAAGTGCGGCTCCTTGGAGAGAGATCTTGCTGGGGGTGAGAGTGAGGTCCACTCTGGAGGCACAGAGACCCAGGACTCTCCCCACAGACCTGCAGGTTTTCCTGGGTAACTCTCCTCCCAGTGACAGGGTGGAGCCCAAGGCCTGGAGGAGAGAGGCCATCTGCTGGTCCTCCTCTCTGGACCTCACAGGGATGGATTCACACACAGTCTGGAAGAACCTGTCATCACCACAGCTGAAACAGCAAAACATCAAATCAGACATTTAGGAGACAGTGACGTCCAAAAGTATTGGGACAGTGACACATTGTTTGTTATTTTGGCTCTGTAGTCCAGCACTTTCTAAACGGTGAAAATGCCTTGACATTAAAGCTGACAGAATGACCTTTAACCTCAAAATAACAAAGGTGTCCATGTACCAATACTTTGACCTCACTGTACATGAAGACCTGCCTGTCATATAGAAATATAATTCCATGTCACAGAGAAAGTTACATAATATACAAGACATTTGGTTTTATAGATTAGATATTCTGAATATAAACGTTCAGATTCTTAAAGGTAAACAAGGTTTCTAAAAGACAAATGCATCACATAATTAAGATAAATGAACAATATTTGACTAAACTCCATAATATCGGTGTTACTAACACAACAGCAACATTTGTTATGTTTTGAAAAATATATGAATAAAAAAACCAAATGTACGACATTTAGTAACATTTGAAATCTTAGTATAAATGTTACTAGCATCACATAACCACCACACATGTTCAGACTCACCTCAGCTGTGAGATGTAGGGCAGACACTGAAGGAAACTCCTCACTTCACTCTCTTCATCTGACCAGCCCTTCAGCTCTACTGGTTTCTTCTCTGGTTGGAGTTTCATCACTTCTAGGAGGAGGGAGGCCTTTCTCTCTGAGAGGTCTATGGACCAGACTGCAGGAGCTGACTGGTAAACTGGCTGTAATGCTGGAAGGAAACTCCTGCCTGTTTGAGTCTCATAGTCCTTCACATGTGAGTACAGATCCAGCAGGAAATCACTCTCTCTAAATGGATCTTTACCATCATCATCATCATCATCATCATCATCATCATCTTCACCATATATGTATCTGCATATGGAGGATAATGTCTTTAAGATATTCTCTCCTGTCTCCGTATCAAACTCAGCTGCAGCAACACTGAGTTTAGACAGAAATGTCCAGGCCTTCTTCTCTTCACCATAACCAACAAACAACCTGAATGAGAAGACAGACAAACATAGTTAATACAAGTTATCCTGGATTCTCTGGATAAGTAATGCAGAGGAATCACCCACAGACACATAATAATGATGTTAATAATGTTTACATGGCAGAATGGCAGAAACAGACTAATGGATAAACAGATGTTTTATAAACCAGATAAATAGCTGGAACAATACGACACATCTCTGAGAAACTCACTCACCTCAGCTGTGAGATGTAGGACAGACACTGAAGGAAACTCCTCACTTCACTCTCTTCATCTGACCAGCCCTTCAGCTCTACTGGTTTCTTCTCTGGTTGGAGTTTCATCACTTCTAGGAGGAGGAAGGCCTTTCTCTTTCTGAGGTCAATGGACCAGACTGCAGGAGCTGACTGGTAAACTGGCTGTAATGCTGGAAGGAAACTCCTGCCTGTTTGAGTCTCATAGTCCTTCACATGTGAGTACAGATCCAGCAGGAAATCACTCTGTTTAGAATTGTCTCCATGGCGATAAGGAAAGGTTCTGTAAGTACACACTGATGATACCAGATTCAGTGTCTTCTCTCCTGTCTGCTCCTCCCACTCTGCTGCTTGAGACAGGAGATCCACCAGGAACTTGATCTGCTTTGAGGGATCAGACCACCATGGACAGAAACTGCAACAAGCACAGTAACAGCTGATTCAGAATGGATGAACACATGAAACCAGTCATAGATAAAGATATACCAGTCAGAAAGGAGACTCTCTGGGGGGCAGTTTGATAGTGGTGATGCTGCACAACTTTGGTTTATTTTCCCTCTTCCATGTCTCTCTTACCACTCTCTCTTTCTCTCTTTCCTTTCTCATCCTCTCTTCCCCATCTCTCTCTCTCTTCCCTCTCTCGTCCCTCTCTCTCTCTCATCCCTCTCTTTCTCGCCTCTCTCTCTCATCTATCTCTTCTCCTTCTTCCCTCTCTCTTCTCTCCCTTCCATCTCCTCTCTCCAGCAGACTTTATCATTGTTTTCAATGCTCTTCCCTTTGAGGTTCAGCGTGGATGGACAATCATTGCCCTGCCAGACGTATTTGGGTTGACATTTTAGTTAAAGGGAGGTTTCTTGCCAGTTTATTGTGTCTTGTTATTTGAACTGTATATATGTGGTACTAATGACATGTGGCCCAGAAGATTGTGGACATTTTAAGGCCTTTGTTTGTCTATGACCCCCCACCATTCATACCCTCTGCACTCCTCCACTGGGAGGTAATACAGATTACTGCAAATCCTCTCCTGTTGATGACTGGGTTCTTTCTTGTAAATTGTTTCTATGAAGTTGCCGTTAAATTGCTCTGCCATCATTATTGTATGAGGTATTATTGGTGGGGTTCCCCCTGTGCTGTGATGGGTGTTTTATATGGTGTGTCTTATCTTTTCTCTCCACTGGCTATCTGGCTAACAGGCTACAGTCTAGACAGTCTCTTCTGCTGATGTGTGTGTGTCTGGTAGTGGGTATCTCTCTATCCTACTCTTTTCCTTTCTGCAGGGTTAATACCTGTCTCGCACCCCAACAAAATCTTTACCTTTACCCCTCTCTAACAATACTGCTACAAGATTTACCAACACTTGAAGTTTTATATGTCAAATGTTTCTACAAGATAATAACCACGAGCATCACATAATCACTAACCACCACACATGTTCAGACTCACCTCAGCTGTGAGATGTAGGACAGACACTGAAGGAAACTCCTCACTTCACTCTCTTCATCTGAACAGCCCTTCAGCTCTACTGGTTTCTTCTCTGGTTGGAGTTTCAGCACTTCTAGGAGGAGGGAGGCCTTTCTCTCTGAGAGGTCTATGGACCAGACTGCAGGCCTGGCTGACTGGTAAACTGGCTGTAATGCTGGAAGGACACTCCTGCCTGTTTGAGTCTCATAGTCCTTCACATGTGAGTACAGATCCAACAGGAAATCACTCTGTTTAGAATCGTCTCCATGGCGATAAGGAAAGGTGCTGTAAGAACACATTGATGATACCAGATTCAGTGTCTTCTCTCCTGTCTGCTCCTCCCAGTCTGCTGCTTGAGACAGGAGATCCACCAGGATCTTGTTCTGCTTTGAGGGATCAGACCAGTCTGGAGAGAAACTGCAACAAGGACAGTAACAGCTGATTCAGACATGGATGAACACATGAAACCAGTCATAGATAAAGATATATGAAGTAGTTTTACATTTACATAATGTGATTTGGTTATATGTTAAAGTATTTAATTTTAGAGATGTTCACATTATCTATGTGTGACATTTAGTAATGCAACATTAGTTATGTCAGGAAATGGGCTGATAAATGTTCCCAGATTCACCAACATGTGTAGTTTTATACGGAGCCTTCACCGTGTGCTGCCACTTTGCATCAGCAGTCAGAAAGGAGACTCTCTGGGGGGCAGTTTGATAGTGGTGATGCTGCACAACTCTGGTTTATTTTCCCTCTTCCATGTCTCTCTTTCTCTCTTTCCTTTCTCATCCTCTCTTCCCCATCTCTCTCTCTTCCTCTCTTCCCCATCTCTCTCATCTCATCCCTCTCTCTCTCTCTCTCATCCATCTCTTCTTTCTTCCCTCTCTCTTCTCTCCTTCCATCTCCTTCTTCCTCTCTCTCCAGGACTTTACACAGCAGCAGACTTTATTATAGTTTTCAATGCTCTTCCCTTTGAGGTTCAGCGTGGCTGGACAATCATTGCCCTGCCAGACATATTTGGGTTGACATTTTAGTTAAAGGCAGGTTTCTTGCCAGTTTATTGTGTCTAGTTATTTGAACTGTATATATGTGGTACTAATGACATATAGCCCAGAAGATTGTGGACATTTTAAGGACTTTGTTTGTCTATGACCCCCCCACCATTCATACCCTCTGCACTCCTCCACTGGGAGGTAATACAGATTACTGCAAATCCTCTCCTGTTGATGACTGGGTTCTTTCTTGTAAATTGTTTCTATGAAGTTGCCGTTAAATTGCTCTGCCATCATTATTGTATGAGGTATTATTGGTGGGGTTCCCCCTGTGCTGTGATGGGTGTTTTATATGGTGAGTCTTATCTTTTCTCTCCACTGGCTATCTGGCTAACAGGCTACAGTCTAGACAGTCTCTTCTGCTGATGTGTGTGTGTCTGGTAGTGGGTCTCTCTCTATCCTACTCTTTTCCTTTCTGCAGTGATAATACCTGCCTGACGTCCCAACAAATATTTACCTTTACCCCTCTCTAACAATACTGCTACACGATTTACCAACACTTGAAGTTTAATATGTCAAATGTTTCTACAAGATAATAACAACTAGGATCACATGTTCAGACTCACCTCAGCTGTGAGATGTAGGACAGACACTGAAGGAAACTCCTCACTTCACTCTCTTCATCTGACCAGCCCTTCAGCTCTACTGGTTTCTTCTCTGGTTGGAGTTTCAGCACTTCTAGGAGGAGGGAGGCCTTTCTCTTTCTGAGGTCAATGGACCAGACTGCAGGAGCTGACTGGTAAACTGTCTGTAATGCTGGAAGGACCATCCTGCCTGTTTGAGTCTCATAGTCCTTCACATGTGAGTACAGATCCAGCAGGAAATCACTCTGTTTATAATTGTCTCCACTGAGAAAAGGAAAGGTGCTGTAAGAACACACTGATGATACCAGCTTCAGTGTCTTCTCTCCTGTCTGCTCCTCCCACTCTGCTGCTTGAGACAGGAGATCCACCAGGAACTTGATCTGCTTTGAGGGATCAGACCACCATGGACAGAAACTGCAACAAGGACAGTAACAGCTGATTCAGACATGGATGAACACATGAAACCAGTCATAGATAAAGATATATGAAGTAGTTATACATTTACATAATGTGATTTGGTTTAATCTTGGTTTAATTTTAGAGACGTTCACATTATCTATGTGTGACATTTAGTAATGCAACATTAGTTATGTCAGGAAATGGGCTGATAAATGTTCCCAGATTCACCAACATGTGTAGTTTTATACGGAGCCTTCACCGTGTGCTGCCACTTTGCATCAGCAGTCAGAAAGGAGACTCTCTGGGGGCAGTTTGATAGTGGTGATGCTGCACAACTCTGATTTATTTTCCCTCTTCGCTCTCTCTCTCTCCCTCTTCCCTCTCTTTCTCTCTCTCTATTCCCCTCGCTCTCTTCTCCCCCTCTCTCTACCTCTCTCTCCCTCTCTCTCTCTCTTCACCCTCTCTCGCTCGCTCTCTCTGTCTTACTTCTCTCTCTCTCACTTCCTCTCTCGCTCTCTCTGTCTTACTCTCACTCTCTCTCTCTCTTTCTCTTCTCCCTCTCTCTCTTCCCTCTCTCTTCCTCTCTCTCTCCCTCTCTCTCTCTTCCCTCTCTCTCGCCCCTCTCTTTCGCTTCTCCTCTCTCTCTTCCCTCTCTCTCGTCCTCTCCCTCTCTCTCCCTCTCCCTCAGCCTCTCTCCCTCTTCCTCTCTCGCTCTCTTCCCTCTCGTCCCTCGCCTCTCGTCCCTCTCTCGCTCTCTTCCCGCCCTGGCTCTCCCCTCTCGTCCCTCTCTCCTCTCTCTCGTCCCTCTCTCTCTTGCTCTCTTCCCTCCCTCGCTCTCCCCCTCTCTCTCTCCATCCTCTCTCTTCCCTCACTCCCCTCTCTCGATCTCATCCCTCTCTTCCCTCTCTCCTCGTCCCTCTCTCTCCCCCTCACTCCGTCTCCCCCTCTCCCCTCTCGTCTCTCTCTCATCCCCCTCTCTCTTCGTCCCCCTCTCTCTTCCCTCTCTCTCCTCCCTCTCGCTCTCTTCTCTCTCTTCCCTCTCTCTCTCTCTCTCCCTCTCTCTCTCAGTCCCTCTCTTGTCCCTCTCTCTCCCTCCTCATCTCTCTTCGCCCTCTCTCTTCCCTCTCTCTTCCCCCTCTCTCTCTCCAGGACTTTACACTGCAGCAGACTTTATCATTGTTTTCAATGCTCTTCCCTTTGAGGTTCAGCGTGGATGGACAATCATTGCCCTGCCAGACGTATTTGGGTTGACATTTTAGTTAAAGGGAGGTTTCTTGCCAGTTTATTGTGTCTTGTTATTTGAACTGTATATATGTGGTACTAATGACATGTGGCCCAGAAGATTGTGGACATTTTAAGGACTTTGTTTGTCTATGACCCCCCACCATTCATACCCTCTGCACTCCTCCACTGGGAGGTAAATACAGATTACTGCAAATCCTCTCATGTTGATGACTGGGTTCTTTCTTGTAAACTGTTTCTATGAAGCTGCCGTTAAATTGCTCTGGCATCATTATTGTATGAGATATTATTGGTGGGGTTCCCCCTGTGCTGTGATGGGTGTTTTATATGGTGAGTCTTATCTTTTCTCTCCACTGGCTATCTGGCTAACAGGCTACAGTCTAGACAGTCTCTTCTGCTGATGTGTGTGTGTCTGGTCTCTCTCTATCCTACTCTTTTCCTTTCTGCAGGGTTAATACCTGTCTGGCACCCCAACAAAATCTCTACCTTTACCCCTCTCTAACAATACTGCTGCAAGATTTACCAACACTTGAAGTTTTATATGTCAAATGTTTCTACAAGATAATAACCACTAGCATCACATAATCACTAACCACCACACATGTTCAGACTCACCTCAGCTGTGAGATGTAGGACAGACACTGAAGGAAACTCCTCACTTCACTCTCTTCATCTGAACAGCCCTTCAGCTCTACTGGTTTCTTCTCTGGTTGGAGTTTCAGCACTTCTAGGAGGAGGGAGGCCTTTCTCTCTGAGAGGTCTATGGACCAGACTGCAGGAGCTGACTGGTAAACTGTCTGTAATGCTGGAAGGACCATCCTGCCTGTTTGAGTCTCATAGTCCTTCACATGTGAGTACAGATCCAACAGGAAATCACATTTCAGAAAGTGATATACTTTAGAAAGGTGCTGACAACACTTTACCTCTACAATTGTTTGTCCTGTCTGCTCCTCCCGTCTGAACTGCTTGAAACACAGATTCAGTAGGAATGTCTTCTCTCTCTTTGTCCTTTCTTCTGGGGATCTTTTCTGATCCTCTGGAGAGTAAAACTGCAACAAGAACAGTTGAACAACAAATATATGAATATGTGAGAGATATGATATGCATTTCTGATGGTGACATTATGGAGGGTAAAATACAATGACCATCTTTCTAAACTCATCATAATTCATTTGTTTTAATTAACATTTGACCACAAAGAAACATTGCATCTTTTTACATTTAGTAATGTGTATTATTTAATTATTAAGTTACTGCAGGAAATGGGATGACAAACTTCCAGATTCACCAACATGTATTTTTAACGGAGCCTTCACCGTGTGCTGCCACTTTGCATCAGCAGTCAGAAAGGAGACTCTCTGGGGGCAGTTTGATAGTGGTGATCTGCACAACTCTGTTTATTTTCCAACTCTTCTCATGCTCTGAGATATCAGACTCTGAAGGAAACTCTCTCTCTCTCATCCCTCTCTTCATCTGACCAGCCTTTCATCCCTCTCTCTTTCTTCTCTCTCCAGGAGTTTCATCACTTTAGGATTGGAGGAGGCCTCTTCCCTCTGAGAGTTCAGCGTGGATGGACTAGACTGCAGGCCTGGCGTATTTGACTTGACATTTTGGCTTAATGCTGGAGGTTTCTTGCCTTTTTGTGTCTTGTTATTTGAACTTCACATGTGAGTACAGATGACAGCCCAGAAGATCACTTTGTTTGTTTGTCTATGACCCCCACCATAAGGAAACTCCTCCACTGGGAGGTCAACACTGATTGATACAAATCCTCTCATGTTGATGACTTTCATTCTTGTAAATTGTTTCTATGAAGCTGCTGTTAAATTGCTCTGCCATCATTATTGTATGAGGTATTATTGGTGGGGTTCCCCCTGTGCTGTGATCTGTGTTTTATATGGTGAGTCTTATCTTTTCTCTCCACAGCTATCTGCAACAAGGACAGGTAACAGTCTCTTCTGCTGATGGATGTGTGTCTGGTAAAGTGGGTATCTCTCTATCCTAGTTTTCCTTTTACATAATACCTGATTTGGTAACAAAATTTTGATTTGACCTTTAAAAATTCACATGATTTATGACATTTAGTAATGTCAAATGTTTTATCAAGACATTTAGTAATGCAACATTAGCTTATGTAGGGCAGACACTGAAAGGCTGATAAATGTTCTTCATCTGACCAGCCATTCATGTGGTTTCTTCTCTGGTTGGAGTTTCAGCACTTCTAGGAGGAGGGAGGCCTTTCTCTCAGAGGTCTATGGACCAGACTGCAGGAGCTGACTGGTAAACTGTCTGTAATGCTGGAAGGAAACTCCTGCCTGTTTGAGTTTTCCCCTTCCATGTCTCTCTTAGGAAATCACATTTCTCTCTTATCCTTCAGACTCATCCTCTTTCTCCAGGTGTTTGTATGGATCCTCTCTCATGGAGAGCTCTCTCATCAGATTCTTAGGAATGTCTTCTCTCTCTTGTCCATCTCTTCAGGGGATCTTCTCTGACCCTGTCCAGTGCTTTAAATCTGCAGAACAGTTGAACAACAAATAGTTTTGAGAGAGATATGATATGCATTTCTTGGTGACATTATGAGGGTAAAATGGCAATGACCATCTTGCCCTAAACTCATCATATTTCAATTGTTCCTTAATTAAAATCCTGACCACAAAGATTGCATATTTTCCAAACAGTATGTTTCTGTTTAGTTTGTTCTTGTGCAGAAATCTACAGGCTCCTCTATAAGACAACTACAATCTCTGAACTGTACTGATCCAACTCACCTCAGCTGTGAGATTAGGGCAGACACTGAAGGAAACTCCTCACTTTGTTTTCATCTGACCAGCCCTTCAGCTCACTGGTTTCCTCTCTGAGTTTCAGCACTTCTAGGAGGAGGAGGCCTTTCTCTCTGAGATCCTCTATGGACCAGATGAGGACTGGCTGACTGTAAACTTGTTGCTAAGGACACTCCTGCCTGTTTGAGTCTCATAGTCCTTCACATGTGAGTACAGATCCAGCAGGAAATCACATGGCTGATTGGTGATATACTTCCAGCAACAACACTTTCTCTACAGGTGTTTGATGGATCCTCTTCATGGAGAGCTCTTATCAGATTCAGTAGGGAATGTCTTCTCTCCACTGTCCTCTCCTCAGGGGATCTCTCTGATGATGTGGAGGAGTCTGGCAAGAACAGTTGAACAACAAATAGATGAATACGTGAGAGATATGATTCATTTCTGATGGTGACATGGCAGGGTTAATACAATGACCATCTTTCTAAACTCATCTCACTTCTTTGTTCCTTAAAATACATGACTACAAAGACTGCATACCAAACACTTGTATATTTAATTATTTCTACAAGATAAAACTAAAAGGGAAAACAGGGACAGACAACTACAATCCCTGAAATGTCTGACTCACTCACCTCAGCTGTGAGATGTGGGGCAGACACTGAAGGAAACTCCTCACTTCACTCTCTTCATCTGACCAGCCTTTCAGCTCTACTGGTTTCTTCTCTGGTTGGAGTTTCAGCACTTCTAGGAGGAGGGAGGCCTTTCTCTCTGAGAGGTCTATGGACCAGACTGCAGGACTGGCTGACTGGTAAACTGTCTGTAATGCTGGAAGGACACTCCTGCCTGTTTGAGTCTCATAGTCCTTCACATGTGAGTACAGATCCAGCAGGAAATCACATTTCTGAAAGTGATAAACTTTAGACAGCAACAACACTTTCTCTACAGTTGTTTGTATGGTTCCTCTCTCATGGAGAGCTGCTTGAAGACACAGATTCAGTAGGAATGTCTTCTCTCTCTTTCTTGTCTCTATATTATCCTTCAGTAGAGGAAATCTGAACAGACATTTTAAAACAGAGATGATAAACAGGTGAGTGATGAGGACTGATATGAGTAACAGGGTTGGGAACTGAAAACTAATAGCACCACATGACTCAATCTTTTAAAACAATACAACTATGAATTGGAATTTTAGAGTTTCACAGCTTCTTCATATGTTAATGTATTAACAAGATAAAGACAGTGTAAAACATGAATACTATCTACACCAGGTCAGTGATATATGGACTCTTGTTGGATAAACTCACTCACCTCAGCTGTGAGATGTAGGACAGACACTGAAGGAAAATCCTCACTTCACTCTCTTCATCTGACCAGCCTTCAGCTCTACTGGTTTCTTCTCTGGTTGGAGTTTCAGCACTTCTAGGAGGAGGGAGGCCTTTCTCTCTGAGAGGTCTATGGACCAGACTGCAGGACTGGCTAACTGGTAAACTGTCTGTAATGCTGGAAGGACACTCTTGCCTGTTTGAGTCTCATAGTCCTTCACATGTGAGTACAGATCCAACAGGAAATCACTCTGTTTATAATTGTCTCCATGGCAATAAGGAAAGGTGCTGTAAGTCCACACTGATGATACCAGCTTCAGTGTCTTCTCTCCTGTCTGCTCCTCCCACTCTGCTGCTTGAGACAGGAGATCCACCAGGAACTTGATCTGCTTTGAGGGATCAGGACCTCCGTGGACAGAAACTGCAACAAGGACAGTAACAGCTGATTCAGACATGGATGAACACATGAAACCAGTCATAGATAAAGATATATGAAGTAGTTATACATTTACATAATGTGATTTGGTATAATTTTGATTTGATTTTAGAAACATTTAATTTCTATGACATTTAGTAATGCAACATTATTTATCTGTGACATTTAGTAATGCAACATTAGTTATGTCAGGAAATGGGCTGATAAATGTTCCCAGATTCACCAACATGTGTAGTTTTATACGGAGCCTTCACCGTGTGCTGCCACTTTGCATCAGCAGTCAGAAAGGAGACTCTCTGGGGGCAGTTTGATAGTGGTGATGCTGCACAACTCTGGTTTATTTTCCCTCTTCCCTCTCTCTCTCCCTCTTACCCTCTCTATTTCTCTTCCTCCTCTCTCTCTTTCCTCTCTCGCCTCTCTCTTCCTTTCTCTCGCTCCTCTCTCTCGCCCTCTTCCCTCTCTCTCTCTCTTCCCTCTCTCTCTTCTCTCTCCCTCTTCTCTCTCTCTCTCTCCCTCTTCCCTCTCTCTTTTCCCCTCTCTCTCGTCCCTCTCTCTCTCTCTTCCCTCTCTCTCTTCACTTGTCCCTCTCTCTCTCGTCTCTCTTCTCTCTCTCTCTCTCTCTCTCTCTCTCGTCCCTCCCTCTCCCTCTCTCTCTCCTTCCTCTCTCTCTCTCTCTCTCTCGCTCTCTCCCCTCTCTCGCTCTCTCCCCTCTCGTCCCCTCTCTCTCGTCCTTCCCTCTCCCTCTCCCTCTCTCGCTCTCTTCCTTCGCCTCTCCCCTCTCTCTCTCTCTCTCTTCCATCTCTCAATTCTCTTCAATTCAAGGGCTTTATTGGCCTCTCGCTCTCTTAACATTGCTCAAAGCAAGTGACCTAGATAATCTTCCTCCTGAAATAAACAATAAAAATGAATCCCTAAACATCTTCCCATCGCCCCTCTCAGAAGTCTATTTCCTCCTCGTTCTCCCCTCTCTCTCTCGCTCTCTCTCCCTTCTCTCTCTCTCCCTCTCTCTTCCTCTCTTCCCTCTCTCTCTCTTCTCTCTCTTCCCTCTCTCTCTCTCCCTCTCCCACCTCTCTGTCTTCCCTCTCTCCCCCTCTCTCTCCCTCACCCATCTCTCTCTCTCTCTTCCCTCTCTATCTCTCTCTCCAGGACTTTACACTGCAGCAGACTTTATTATAGTTTTCAATGCTCTTCCCTTTGAGGTTCAGCGTGGCTGGACAATCATTGCCCTGCCAGACATATTTGGGTTGACATTTTAGTTAAAGGGAGGTTTCTTGCCCAGTTTATTGTGTCTTGTTATTTGAACTGTATATATGTGGTACTAATGGCATGTGGCCCAGAAGATTGTGGACAATTTAAGGCCTTTGTTTGTCTATGACCCCCCACCATTCATACCCTCTGCACTCCTCCACTGGGAGGTAATACAGATTACTGCAAATCCTCTCCTGTTGATGACTGGGTTCTTTCTTGTAAATTGTTTCTATGAAGTTGCCGTTAAATTGCTCTGCCATCATTATTGTATGAGGTATTATTGGTGGGGTTCCCCCTGTGCTGTGATGGGTGTTTTATATGGTGAGTCTTATCTTTTCTCTCCACTGGCTATCTGGCTAACAGGCTACAGTCTCTTCTGCTGATGTGTGTGTGTCTGGTAGTGGGTCTCTCTCTATCCTACTCTTTTCCTTTCTGCAGGGTTAATACCTGCCTGGCGCCCCAACAAAATCTCTACCTTTACCCCTCTCTAACAATACTGCTACAAGATTTACCAACACTTGAAGTTTAATATGTCAAATGTTTCTACAAGATAATAACAACTAGCATCACATGTTCAGACTCACCACAGCTGTGAGATGTGGGACAGACACTGAAGGAAACTCCTCACTTCACTCTCTTCATCTGACCAGCCCTTCAGCTCTACTGGTTTCTTCTCTGGTTGGAGTTTCAGCACTTCTAGGAGGAGGGAGGCCTTTCTCTCTGAGGTCTATGGACCAGACTGCAGGAGCTGACTGGTAAACTGGCTGTAATGCTGGAAGGAAACTCCTGCCTGTTTGAGTCTCATAGTCCTTCACATGTGAGTACAGATCCAACAGGAAATCACTCTGTTTATAATTGTCTCCACTGAGAAAAGGAAAGGTGCTGTAAGAACACACTGATGATACCAGCTTCAGTGTCTTCTCTCCTGTCTGCTCCTCCCACTCTGCTGCTTGAGACAGGAGATCCACCAGGAACTTGATCTGCTTTGAGGATCAGGCCACCATGGATGGAAACTGCAACAAGGACAGTAACAGATGATCCAGACACTGTGTGATGTACAACATCTATTTAAACTAGTAAACACAAAACTCTGATATTAGTTCAAACTGACCTGAGGATAAACAAGGGACAAAATTAACATGTTGAAACATGTAGACATTATTAGGTATTGTTGATAAACATGAGAAAACATTACTATGTAAACACACTCACCTCAGCTGTGAGATGGGAGGGCTCTGGGGACACTGAAGTGATGCTCCTCACTTCACTCTCTTCATCCTGACCAGTTCTTCAGCTCTACTGGTTTCTTCTCTGGTTGGAGTTTCAGCACTTCTAGGAGGAGGGAGCCCGTTCTCTCTCAGAGGTCTCTGGACCAGACTGCAGGAGATGACTGGTAAACTGGCTGTAATGCTGGAAGGAAACTCCTGCCTGTTTGAGTCTCATAGTCCTTCACATGTCTACAGATCCAGCAGGAAATCACATGGCTGATAGTGATATACTTCAGACAGTGACAACACTTTCTCTACAGTTGTTTGTATGGATCCTCTCTCATGGAGAGCTGCTTGAAGACACAGATTCAGTAGGAATGTCTTCTCTCTCTTTGTCTTCCCTCCCTCCTCAGGGGATCTTCTCTGATCCTGTGGAGGAATAAATCTGCAAGAACAGTTTAACAACAAATAGATGAATACGTGAGAGATATGATATGCATTTCTAATGGTGACATAAAATACAATAACCATCTTTCTTAAACTCATTCACTTCAATTGTGCCTTAAAATCATGACTAGAAAGACTGCATATTTTCCAAACAGTATGTGTATATTTAATTATTAAGTTCTGCAGAAATATACAAACTTCCTCTCTAAAGGGAAATACAGGGACAGACAACTACAACCCCTGAACTGTACTGATCCAACTCACCTCAGCTGTGAGATGTAGGACAGACAAGGAAGGAAACTCCTCACTTCACTCTCTTCATCTGACCAGCCCTTCAGCTCTACTGGTTTCTTCTCTGGTTGGAGTTTCAGCACTTCTAGGAGGAGGGAGGCTTTTTTCTCTGAGAGGTCCATGAACCAGACTGCAGGAGATGACAAGTAAACTGTCTGTTAATGCTGGAAGGACACTCCTGCCTGTTTGAGTCTCATAGTCCTTCATCATTGAGTACAGATCCAGTGGGGAAATCCCATTGCTGATTGTGATATACTTCAGACAGTCTTAACACTTTCTCTACAGTTGTTTGTATGGCCTCTCATGGAGAACTGCTTGAAGACACAGATTCAGTAGGAACGTCTTCTCTCTCTTTCCCTCTTTATGTTATCCTTCAGTGGAAGAAATCTGTTAAAAGATTTTATGAAGGTTAAAGATAAATGATTCAATCATTCTACCCTGAAACTTAACCATTAGGGAGTAGATGTTGTGGACCTGGGAAGAGGGTAATGTATGCCTAACTAAACAAAGAGTCTCAATTAACTCATGTTTGAACCGACCCGGCTGTAACTCTGGTGAGACAGAGACAGAGCTCTCGTTTCTTATCTGGGGAGATTGAAACTGTCAGCTGAGTGGTAATAAACTGTGGTGGACATCAGGAAAAAGAGAGAAACCAAATGTTAGTGTGTATGTATGTGCGTAGGTTAAGAGAATATTATATAAGGAAATCATTTTGTATATGCACAGCAGAGCTCTCGCTAATAAACTTGGATTTGATCAATTGTTTGAGCTGGAATTCTGTCTGTTTAATTTAAGACCAGAACTTTACAACCTCTGGGTTGCAGACCGATTAACATAATTTAAATTTATGAATTACAAAAATCTATAACAAAATCTGAACAAACAGTTTAAAACAGAGATGATAAACAGGTGAGTGACGATGGGACTGATATGAGTAACAGGGTTGGGGAACTGAAAACTAATAGCACCACATGACTCCATCTTTTAAAACAATACAACTATGAATTGGAATTTTAGAGTTTCTACAGCTTCTTCATATGTTAATGTATTAACAAGATAAAGACAGTGTAAAACATGAATACTATCTACACCAGGTCAGTGATATATGGACTCTTGTTGGATAAACTCACTCACCTCAGCTGTGAGATGTAGGGCAGACACTGAAGGAAACTCCTCACTTCACTCTTTTCATCTGACCAGTCCTTCAGCTCTACTGGTTTCTTCTCTAGTTGGAGTTTCAACACTTCTAGGAGGAGGGAGGCCTTTCTCTCTGAGAGGTCTATGGACCAGACTGCATAAGCTGACTGGTAAAGTGGCTTCAAGGATGGAAGGATACTCCTGGCTGTTTGATTCCTATTATACTTCACATGAGAGTACAGATCCAGCAGGATGTCATATCTCTCAGTTTGATACACAGAGAACAGTGACAGCAGTGTGTTCACAGTACTCTGGAATGTTTCTCTGTGATCTAGTGCTGCTTGTAGACACAAATCTAGTAGGACTGCTTTCTCTTCTGTCTCCAGTCTTTCAGGGGATCCTCTCTGATGTTGTAGAGGGGTAAACCTGTGACCCATAAAACACAAGAACGTCTGTTCAGAAGCAGGGAGAATGTGACTGCGGCCTCTTTTACAGACTGAATACTGTTGTCATGTGTGTCTCTTGTGTTGTTGTAATGTCTTCTTTAAAAAATACTACCATACTAGACTGCAGACTTTACTGTAGTGTTTTGGATACTTTATTGTAGTATTCTATAGTAAAGTGAAAGTATTTGTTCATGTGGGCAGTGAAGTGTGTTCTCAATCAGGGACAGCTGTCTACCGTTGTCTCTGATTAGGAATCATACTTAGGCAGCATGTTTTCCCACCTTAGGTTGTGGGATGTTGTTTTTTGTTCTGTGACATTTTGTTTGTTGTTTTAGTGAGAAATAAAGATCATGAACACGCTGTGTTCTGAAACAGCCCTATCTGGTGCAACAAACACAGAGACAGGAACAATCACCCACAAAACCCAACACCAAACAGGCTCCCTAAATATGGTTCCCAATCAGAGACAATGACTAACACCTGCCTCTGATTGAGAACCATATCAGGCCAAACACAGAAACAGACAAACTAGACACACAACATAGAATGCCCACTCAGATCACACCCTGACAAAAACAAAACATAGAAACATACAAAGCAAACTATGGTCAGGGTGTGACACGCTGCACCTTGGTCCACTTCTTCCGACGAGCGATACAAGTCCAGGCATTTATATATCTATTGTAGTCATACTTTAAAAGCCTTTTCAAAATCGACATACTACACTATAACAACAGAAACAGACATACTGCACTACACTATAACAACAGAAACAGACATACTGCACTACACTATAACAACAGAAACAGACATACTGCACTACACTATAACAACAGAAACAGACATACTGCACTACAACAACAGAAACAGACATACTGCACTACACTATAACAACAGAAACAGACATACTGCACTACAACAACAGAAACAGACATACTGCACTACAACAACAGAAACAGACATACTGCACTACAACAACAGAAACAGACATACTGCACTACAACAACAGAAACAGACATACTGCACTACACTATAACAACAGAAACAGACATACTGTACTACAACAACAGAAACAGACATACTGCACTACACTATAACAACAGAAACAGACATACTGCACTACAACAACAGAAACAGACATACTGCACTACACTATAACAACAGAAACAGACATACTGCACTACACTATAACAACAGAAACAGACATACTGCACTACACTATAACAACAGAAACAGACATACTGCACTACACTATAACAACAGAAACAGACATACTGCACTACACTATAACAACAGAAACAGACATACTGCACTATAACAACAGAAACAGACATACTGCACTACACTATAACAACAGAAACAGACATACTGCACTACAACAACAGAAACAGACATACTGCACTACAACAACAGAAACAGACATACTGCACTACACTATAACAACAGAAACAGACATACTGCACTACAACAACAGAAACAGACATACTGCACTACAACAACAGAAACAGACATACTGCACTACAACAACAGAAACAGACATACTGCACTACAACAACAGAAACAGAAATACTGCACTACACTATAACAACAGAAACAGACATACTGCACTACAACAACAGAAACAGACATACTGCACTACAACAACAGAAACAGACATACTGCACTACAACAACAGAAACAGACATACTGCACTACACTATAACAACAGAAACAGACATACTGCACTACAACAACAGAAACAGACATACTGCACTACACTACAACAACAGAAACAGACATACTGCACTACAACAACAGAAACAGACATACTGCACTACAACAACAGAAACAGACATACTGCACTATAACAACAGAAACAGACATACTGCACTACACTATAACAACAGAAACAGACATACTGCACTACAACAACAGAAACAGACATACTGCACTACAACAACAGAAAAAGACATACTGCACTACACTATAACAACAGAAACAGACATACTGCACTACAACAACAGAAACAGACATACTGCACTACACTATAACAACAGAAACAGACATACTGCACTATAACAACAGAAACAGACATACTGCACTACACTATAACAACAGAAACAGACATACTGCACTATAACAACAGAAACAGACATACTGCACTACACTATAACAACAGAAACAGACATACTGCACTACACTATAACAACAGAAACAGACATACTGCACTACAATATAACAACAGAAACAGACATACTGCACTATAACAACAGAAACAGACATACTGCACTACACTATAACAACAGAAACAGACATACTGCACTACACTACAACAACAGAAACAGACATACTGCACTACAACAACAGAAACAGACATACTGCACTACACTATAACAACAGAAACAGACATACTGCACTACAACAACAGAAACAGACAAACTGCACTACAACAACATAAACAGACATACTGCACTACAACAACAGAAACAGACATACTGCACTACAACAACAGAAACAGACATACTGCACTACAACAACAGAAACAGAAATACTGCACTACACTATAACAACAGAAACAGACATACTGCACTACAACAACAGAAACAGACATACTGCACTACAACAACATAAACAGACATACTGCACTACAACAACAGAAACAGACATACTGCACTACAACAACAGAAACAGACATACTGCACTACAACAAAAGAAACAGAAATACTGCACTACAACAACAGAAACAGACATACTGCACTGCACTACAACAACATAAACATACATACTGCACTACAACAACAGAAACAGACATACTGCACTACACTATAACAACAGAAACATACATACTGCACTACAACAACAGAAACAGACATACTGCACTGCACTACAACAACATAAACATACATACTGCACTACAACAACAGAAACAGACATACTGCACTACACTATAACAACAGAAACAGACATACTGCACTACACTATAACAACAGAAACAGACATACTGCACTACACTATAACAACAGAAACAGACATACTGCACTACAACAACAGAAACAGACATACTGCACTACACTATAACAACAGAAACAGACATACTGCACTACACTATAACAACAGAAACAGACATACTGCACTACAACAACAGAAACAGACATACTGCACTACACTATAACAACAGAAACAGACATACTGCACTACAACAACAGAAACAGACATACTACACTACAACAACAGAAACAGACATACTGCACTGCACTACAACAACAGAAACAGACATACTGCACTACACTATAACAACAGAAACAGACATACTGCACTGCACTATAACAACAGAAACAGACATACTGCACTACAACAACAGAAACAGACATACTGCACTACAACAACAGAAACAGACATACTGCACTACACTATAACAACAGAAACAGACATACTGCACTATAACAACAGAAACAGACATACTGCACTATAACAACAAAACAGACATACTGCACTACACTATAACAACAGAAACAGACATACTGCACTACAACAACAGAAACAGACATACTACTGCACTATAACAACAGAAACAGACATACTGCACTGCACTATAACAACAGAAACAGACATACTGCACTATAACAACAGAAACAGACATACTGCACTATAACAACAGAAACAGACATACTGCACTACACTACAACAACAGAAACAGACATACTGCACTACACTATAACAACAGAAACAGACATACTGCACTACACTATAACAACAGAAACAGACACATGGTGCTGGATGATACTGATCACTGACCGATATGGTGCTGGATGATACTGATCACTGAACAGACATGGTGCTGGATGACAACTGATCACTGATACCGATATGGTTGCTGGATGATACTGATCACTGACCGATATGGTGCTGGATGATACTGATCACTGACCGATATGGTGCTGGACAGACATGATCACTGACCGATATGGTGCTGGATGATACTGATCACTGACCGATATGGTGCTGGATGATACTGATCACTGAAACCGATATGGTGCTGGATGATACTGACGATATGGTGCTGGATGATACTGATCACTGACCGATATGGTGCTGGATGATACTGATCACTGACCGGTATGGTGCTGGATGATACTGATCACTGACCGATATGGTGCTGGATGATACTGATCACTGACCGATATGGTGCTGGATGATACTGACTGATATGGTGCTGGATAATCACTGACCGATATGCTGCTGGATGATACTGATCACTGACCGATATGGTGCTGGATGATACTGATCACTGACCGATATGGTGCTGGATGATACTGACCGATATGGTGCTGGATGATACTGATCACTGACCGATATGGTGCTGGATGATACTGATCACTGACCGATATGGTGCTGGATGATACTGACCGATATGGTGCTGGATGATACTGATCACTGACCGATATGGTGCTGGATGATACTGATCACTGACCGATATGGTGCTGGATGATACTGATCACTGACCGATATGTTGTTGGATGATACTGACCGATATGGTGCTGGATGAGACTGATCACTGACCGATATGGTGCTGGATGATACTGATCACTGACCGATATGGTGCTGGATGATACTGACCGATATGCTGCTGGATGATACTGATCGCTGACCGATATGGTGCTGGATGATACTGATCACTGACCGATATGGTGCTGGATGATACTGACCGATATGGTGCTGGATGAAACTGACCGATATGGTGCTGGATGATACTGACCGATATGGTGCTGGATGATACTGACCGATATGGTGCTGGATGATACTGACCGATATGGTGCTGGATGATACTGACCGATATGGTGCTGGATGATACTGATCTCTGATCGATATGGTGCTGGATGATACTGATCACTGACCGATATGGTGCTGGATGATACTGATCTCTGATCGATATGGTGCTGGATGATACTGACCGATATGGTGCTGGATGATACTGACCGATATGGTGCTGGATGATACTGACCGATATGGTGCTGGATGATACTGACCGATATGGTGCTGGATGATACTGATCACTGACCGATATGGTGCTGGATGATACTGACGCTGACCGATATGGTGCTGGATGATACTGATCTCTGATCGATATGGTGCTGGATGATACTGATCGCTGACCGATATGGTGCTGTATTATTGACTGTATGTTTGTTTTACTCCATGTGTAACTCTGTGTCGTTGTATGTGTCGAACTGCTTTGCTTTATCTTGGCCAGGTGCAATTGTAAATGAGAACTTGTTCTCAACTTGCTTACCTGGTTAAATAAAGGTGAAATAAAAAAATAAATAAAAATCTCTGATCGATATGGTGCTGGATGATACTGATCACTGACCGATATGGTGCTGGATGATACTGATCGCTGACCGATATGGTGCTGGATGATACTGATCTCTGATCGATATGGTGCTGGATGATACTGATCACTGATCCGATATGGTGCTGGATGATACTGATCACTGACCGGTATGGTGCTGGATGATACTGACCTGAGTTTGTTGATATTTGGTAGACACTTTAAGATGGTTTTGCTGAGAGCTTTACTGAGAACAGTTCTCTGATCCCAGTGTACACAGAGATTAACCCTCTCTAGACTCTGTGTCATCACTTCTTCTGCTCTCTCAAACACTCGTCCTTCACCCTGGACTGGAAGGTGCAACTCATTTCCACAGAGACTAAGTAAGCTGGTGAAGTCCATCTCTGCCTCACTGCTCAGCAAAGTTTTCCAGAGTTGACACAACATTGAGGGGTCAGATGAATCATCAGAGGATGGTCTTTAAAAGAGAATAAATTATAAATTAGATTATACAGATTATTTCAAAGTAGCATGACAAAGAAGTGTTTATAACTCAGTATCTGAAGGGAAGAGAATATAAGATATTTTTTTAAAGATGGGTTTCTTAGAATTAGACAAAACAAATATTAACCAAGATGTCTGACATGCATTGAAGGGTCAGATATATCATCAGAAAACAGATTAGAAATTTTAATTTAAATCTTACATTTTTTGAAGTAGCCAAAGGTTTTCTCAGTAAATTACTGATAGTGTGTTTTGCATTCATCAATATAACTTATTTGCAGGGATTTGGGGGTGATTTAATCATTAGGGAAAAGTCTTGAGACAGTTTTTAAATTTACAGAGAGATGTATCCTGACCTCAAATGGTATCAGATGTGACAAACAAGGAAGCAAAGTAGTTGAATGGTTTGGTGATTACCAATCTTTATTTGACTAGGTTAGTTTGTACACAGATAACAACCTTACCCAAGATGTCTGACATTCTTCAGAGAGCCCAGTATCAGCCTTACTCCTTGGTCTGACACAGTGCAGCCGTTCAGGTCCAATCCAACCTTTCTCTCTGCAGACTGACTGGTCACATAAGAGACTGCACAGCACTGGTGAGGATCAAGATGTTCTCCACTCAGGTCTAGATGGTAGTTGAGTTTGTCCAGGAAAAGCTGACAGGCCTCAGTAGACTGATATTCATACAAGCACTGACACAAAAACAGAAGATCTATCTCAAACTCAGGATCACCACCTTCTACATGATCTTGGTTTGTTTGAGATGGAAGAAATGTGTTCACCACTTCCTTGAAGAACCAATCTGACATCTTCTTGATCTGTTGAGCTGGAACTAGACTGTTAACCAATCTCATATTCTTCTCAGTCAGAAGCCCAAACAGGAAAGGAATCAAGTGTTTTGTGTGTTTCCATTCTTCAGTCTGGCACTTCTCTAGAACCTCTCTGATTTTGTCTGGATTCTGTAAGAGCCAAAGGGCACCAAAGAACTCCTGCATTGTGTAATGGAGAAATGCAGCGCAAGTGTCTGATGCTGTGGGTGAAATGTTAACCATAAATGCCCCCAAGAATGCAAAATGGACACTGCCTTCTTCACAACTCAGTGTTGTCAAGTTCATGTTTTTCTCATTTGTTGCATCAAAAGCAATTTCTGCCAGAGACAATATTTTCTCTCTGTTTTCTTTGAGATAAACGTCGATATCCGTACGTCGTCTGCCACTGTGTTTTTGGATGCAGTGACGGAGGATGTTGCTGTACATTTCAGTTATAGTGCATGTCTGTTTAGAAGCCTCTGATGTAGGGAAATAAATGCAGGCAACCACCATCAGTGCGTACATTGGGACATGGCACAGACTGAACAACTCTAGGTTGTTTAACACACTGCTCAAGGAGTCAGTCTCAGCACTCAGCATCTGTGTTAAATAAGCCCTGATGGATTCATCACTGAACCCTTTCACCTCCACTCTGAACCAGTCTGTGGGCCAGTCTGTCAGGAAGTCTTCCGATTGATCTGGTCTGCATGTGGTCACAATCTTTGCATCCGGGAGGAGGTTCTCCACAAGGTCCTTTACTACCGACAGAGAGGAGAGGTCTGTGATTCCATCAAATAGGATGACAACGTTTTCAGAGTTCTTCTTAATATCCTGTAACACTTCTTCTTTACTTTCTTTTGGCTCACTGTACATGTTAAAGAGAAGGTCCTCCAGGCTCATGGGTTTTCTGTGTGAAATGTCTCTCACGTCAAAATAATACATGTAATCTAGTTCTCTGTGATCTTTCTCTGCCCAGAGGTTCAACATTTGATGGGAGACTGTTGTTTTTCCAATTCCAGGTTTTCCAAAAAGGATGATTTTTTTCTCATGTGTTTTAAGCAGCTCAGTAGGGGATGTTTCCTGTTTGGCCAAGGGGATGAAGCTCTTTAGTTTTTAGGCCGAGCTTTCTTGCATCTTTTGCTCTTCACTTTAATTTTAGAGAGAGATGAATGCACGTCTGTATCTAACACAATTGGGGTGTAAGAGAAAGTCCCCTCAGTTCTACATCTCTCTGGTAGGAGACTACAGCTTTGTTTCCATGCACCCTCTGTGATCTTCCGTGCTTTACATTTCAGCTGTGTCTGATATCTGTGACAGGCTATTGAGCCTAAGAAAAGGGTCAATAAAAATCTAGTTAATGGTGAAATAATAGAAAATGTAAATGGATGTAAGTTCTTCTTCTACACAAGTCTATTTTCTGCACACCAAATGCCGTACTTCTGCACTACCTACCTTCAAAGATGTCAGTGTCCACCTCTTGGTCTTCCTTGAATGGGAAGCAGCTGATCCAGTGGTACAGGTCATGCTGCCGTCTGTCCTTTGAATCAGAGGAAGGCTCCAGTAATGTCCTCTGTCTCGTAATGTACAGAATCTCCAGTAACTTGTAGCATGCAGCTTCTCCCTTTTTAACGACTCTGTCCAGTATTTCTCTGGCTTTGTCACTTCTTGTCTCCTTACTATTAATAACTTCCACTTCCTCATTGAGGAAAACTCTCTGCTGCTGAAGGTTGTCAACAATAAGTGTCAGATCCTTGAGCAATCTGATAAGGTCCAGTTTGCGATCTGTGACATAGTTCACAGCAGTCCGTTTAGTGGTTGCCATTGTGCCTTTGGTTATTCTTCTGAACGTTCATTTGACATGGTTTTCCTACATGACCAAAAACGCAGGATCTACAGAATGAATGAGAATAAAGACATTCAAAGATTACATATGATAACTATTGATGGTTTAATAAATGAAAGTCACCTTTCAGTAACATCAAACCAAAATAATGGAGTTGATTTACAGTTGATTTGACATTTTAACATTCTTATTGCTAATGATGACGTTGTTGAACAAGGCAGTTAACCCACTATTAACCTACCCCGGTAGGCCGTCATTGAAAATAAGAATTTGTTCTTAACTGACTTGCTTAGTTGAAAAAATCTAATATTGTCTGAATGCTAATTTCGCCAATGACTGACAAGGAACAAGGAACGAACCCCAACAAATGGCAGTATGATATTTATGAATAATTGAAAAATAAACTTCCTTAATTTTGATAATAAGCAGGTATGTGTGTGGAAACATCCAAACTTTTTCCCAACAGATATTATCAATAAAACCATTCCAATAGGGCATGATGTAAGGAAAGGATACAACATCCTGTTGAAACAAGGCTCCTATTGCTCTATTGTTGTTGAATGGACCAACATGACATAAGGAATAGATACAACATCCTGTTGAAACAAGGCTCCTATTGCTCTATTGTTGTTGAATGGACCAACATGACATATGGAATAGATACAACATCCTATTGAAACAAGGCTCCTATTGCTCTATTGTTGTTGAATATAAGGAATAGATACAACATCCTATTGAAACAAGGCTCCTATTGCTCTATTGTTGTTGAATGGACCAACATGACATAAGGAATAGATACAACATCCTATTGAAACAAGTCTCCTATAGTTCTATTGTTGTTGAATGGACCAACATGAGGTATAGATACAACATCCTGTTGACTATAGTTATATTGTTGTTGAATGGACCAACATGAGGTATAGATACAACATCCTGTTGAATCAAGCCTCCTATAGTTATATTGTTGTTGAATGGACCAACATGAGGTATAGATACAACATCCTGTTGAATCAAGCCTCCTATAGTTATATTGTTGTTGAATGGACCAACATGAGGTATAGATACAACATCCTGTTGAATCAAGCCTCCTATAGTAATATTGTTGTTGAATGGACCAACATGAGGTATAGATACAACATCCTGTTGAATCAAGCCTATAGTTATATTGTTGTTGAATGGACCAACATGAGGTATAGATACAACATCCTGTTGAATAGCCTCCTATAGTTATATTGTTGTTGAATGGACCAACATGAGGTATAGATACAACATCCTGTTGAATCAAGCCTCCTATAGTTATATTGTTGTTGAATGGACCAACATGAGGTATAGATACAACATCCTGTTGAATCAAGCCTCCTATAGTTATATTGTTGTTGAATGGACCAACATGAGGTATAGATACAACATCCTGTTGAATCAAGCCTCCTATAGTTATATTGTTGTTGAATGGACCAACATGAGGTATAGATACAACATCCTGTTGAATCAAGCCTCCTATAGTTATATTGTTGTTGAATGGACCAACATGACATAAGGAATAGATACAACATCCTATTGAAACAAGTCTCCTATAGTTCTATTGTTGTTGAATGGACCAACATGACATAAGGAATAGATACAACATCCTATTGAAACAAGGATCCTATTGCTCTATTGTTGTTGAATGGACCAACATGACATGGACCAAGGATCCTATGCTCTATTGTTGTTGAATGGACCAACATGACATAAGGAATAGATACAATATCCTATTGAAACAAGGATCATATTGCTCTATTGTTGTTGAATGGACCAACATGACATAAGGAATAGATACAACATCCTATTGAAACAAGGATCCTATTGCTCTATTGTTGTTGAATGGACCAACATGACATAAGGAATAGATACAACATCCTGCTGAAACAAGGATCATATTGCTCTATTGTTGTTGAATGGACCAACATGACATAAGGAATAGATACAACATCCTATTGAAACAAGTCTCCTATAGTTCTATTGTTGTTGAATGGACCAACATGACATAAGGAATAGATACAACATCCTATTGAATCCTACTATTGTTGTTGAATGGACCAACATGACATAAGGAATAGATATCCTTGAAACAAGGATCATATTGTTGTTGAATGGACCAACATGACATAAGGAATAGATACAACATCCTATTGAAACAAGTCTCCTATAGTTCTATTGTTGTTGAATGGACCAACATGAGGTATAGATACAACATCCTGTTGAATCAAGCCTCCTATAGTTATATTGTTGTTGAATGGACCAACATGAGGTATAGATACAACATCCTGTTGAATCAAGCCTCCTATAGTAATATTGTTGTTGAATGGACCAACATGAGGTATAGATACAACATCCTGTTGAATCAAGCCTCCTATAGTTATATTGTTGTTGAATGGACCAACATGAGGTATAGATACAACATCCTGTTGAATCAAGCCTCCTATAGTAATATTGTTGTTGAATGGACCAACATGAGGAATAGATACAACATCCTGTTGAAACAAGCCTCCTATAGTTATATTGTTGTTGAATGGACCAACATGACATAAGGAATAGATACAACATCCTATTGAAACAAGGCTCCTATTGCTCTATTGTTGTTGAATGGACCAACATGACATAAGGAATAGATACAACATCCTATTGAAACAAGGATCATATTGCTCTATTGTTGTTGAATGGACCAACATGACATAAGGAATAGATACAACATCCTATTGAAACAAGGCTCCTATTGCTCTATTGTTGTTGAATGGACCAACATGACATAAGGAATAGATACAACATCCTATTGAAACAAGGATCATATTGCTCTATTGTTGTTGAATGAACTAAAGGAAAAACGAATATTTCCTACAGATGAGTCAACAGGGTTAATCGTAGGTATGTTCTGAGGATCTTGACATGTTCCTGAATAATAAAACAACTCCTCTGAGGGAATGGCATCAAAACTATTACAGTCTTTATGTGTTACAGGGATCTTGTAACGTGATAAGAATTTCTTGTAATTTAGTAAAATACCCTTCTATTCATTCTTATTTCTATGTTTACCACTATAATAGGACGCTGCGCATGCGCGCATTGGCGTCATTTGTGGCTACAATGTGAAGCCTGGAAAATAACTGGCAGAAATGTGTAGGCGGGTAGGCTACTTGTTTCCTTAAATCCTGTTACTGAATATCGATAATCCGTAACTCCTTGTCCGTTGGTCCGGATTCTATCATGTGTGGTTATCTGTAGACCTATAGAAACCGTCTGAACCGAACTTTTCTCCAAACCGGCACCTTGGCTGTGGTAGACAGACAGCGCTCAAGACTCAAGACGCGCTTTCTCGTAGCCTAATATAGGAGTCGGTTTGGAGAAAAGTTCGGTTCAGACGGTTTCTATAAAGATATCCACACACAATCCGATCGGAAGGACAACGGATTATAGACATATATGCCTTCAGTAACAGGGTTTCCCGAAACAAGTAGGCTACCCCCCCTAAAGAATTCACCTGTTCTTTTCCGGGCTCCGCATTGTAGCCACCTCCTGTAGGACGTAAACGCCCTGCATCCTATATAGGGCTATACTGCGCACAGATGAGGTATTTGTAAGTTATATTCTTCAAAAATCGTAGCCATTGAACAGTTATATTGCAGATTGTCGCCTACCTTATCGTTTACTCGTCTTTCTCTCTCCGCCTGAGTGGAGAATAGCAGGGTTCATCCTCATGTTATGTGGATCACTGGATGATAGTAATACCACCTGAAAGGATATTAGGAAACACATCAAACTAGACTGTATGCTAATGTTTTGGCATTTCCTATAGACAATTAAATCTACTAGTTGTCTGCTGCTACAGTGACCGTGTGTGTTTCCCTATACCTATTTTACTTTCACTTATACTTCCGTATATAAAAACTGTTTTGGGGGCGGTTCAGCAAGACGCAACGTTTTTGAACAGATATAAAATAACCGATGTAGGACAAACATGCCTCTGACATTTAGCAGAAGGAATCACATCTATTCTTGACATTTCTATCGGCAACATTCGACAGCGTTTGGCTCCTGAAAATAGTTTTTTTTGTAGTTGTCACCAGCAGGAATGCCGTTTCATACTTTCTTGGTGTGTATTCAATTAGTGCAACATTTTTTTGCAATTAGAATAAGCGTTTCTCACTTGACAAGTTCAGGTTAGTCCCTCCCTGTTTCTGATGGTTTAGTCAACATTAGATAACATGCCCCAGTTAGTTTAGTCCCGGGCAATGACTATCATTTCATTCATGCATTATGAATGAAGTCTGTCGCTTGGTCGGTCTATTAAAAGCTATAGGAGTTAGAATCTTAATGACGTGTAAACTATGATGTGGAACTTGTCTCTGGAGTTTCCAGGCTGCTTGCTGAATGATCTACAGCAGTGAGCAGTCAGTGGTCTGTTGTAGTCTGAGTCTGATGATATAACTTAGAACCTTCCGCAGTTTAACATCCAGTCTGTTCTTAGAAGGACACTTCATGCGCTATTATAACACGTTCTAGTTTATAAAGTCTGAATGATCAGTTTTAGCTAAATTACAGTCCCTCCTCTGTTGCAGTTAGCCTGCCCAACACTATCAGGCTACGACATGGTTATTCATTTGGAGGCTAAGAAAGTATTTTGCGTGAGATATAAGAGGTGTGCCATGATCAGAGGGTGAAATGCGCGAATCACCGCCAATGGGTGAGAGAAAGCAGCTCTGTTATGACAGGTGTCGGGCGTGTCTCACCACCAATGGGTGAGAGTTGGCAGCTCTGTTATGACAGGTGTCGGGCATGTCTCACCACCAATGGGTGAGAGATAGCAGCTCTGTTATGACAGGTGTCGGTAACTGCGCTCATGAGGGTTTTCTATTCTAAAAATCAGTTGCCATTCAACAGGTGTAAATACTGCAGATTGTAGGTCTACCGTTCATAGTTGTTCGTCCTCTCTCCCTCTCCCGCCTGAGCGGACAGCGGAGACTCGGAGGTTTCATTCCGATGTGGATCAGTGGACCAGTGTGGCGTGAGCAGCAATAGTGGAATTTGCAGTTCGACTTCAAAATAAAAGTCCCCCATTGTAACTGATGCAACCCTATAAATATAGTGACAAAATTCTGGGGCAGGGACGAGTTGGGGAACCCTGGTGTGGGCTGTATATAGTCTACATTCTCTAGAGAAACCCTGGTGTGGGCTGAATATAGGCTACATTCCCTAGAAAAACCCTGGTGTGGGCTGTATATAGGCTACATTCTAGAGAAACCCTGGTGTGGGCTGTATACAGGCTACATTCTCTAGAGAATCCATGGTGTGGGCTATATATTACCTCAACTAGCCTGTACCCTGCACACTGACCCGGTACCGGTGCCCCTGTATATAACCTCCACATTGACTCAGTACTGGTATATGGCTGTATATAGCCTCAACTAGCCTGTACCCCTGCACACTGACCCGGTACCGGTGCCCCCTGTATATAACCTCCACACTGACCCGGTACCGGTGCCCCCTGTATATAACCTCCACACTGACCCGGTGCCGGTGCCCCCTGTATATAACCTCCACACTGACCCGGTACCGGTGCCCCCTGTATATAACCTCCACACTGACCCGGTACCGGTGCCCCCTGTAAATAGCCTCCACATTGACCCGGTACCGGTGCCCCCTGTATATAACCTCCACATTGACTCAGTACTGGTATATGGCTGTATATCACCTCAACTAGCCTGTACCCCTGTACACTGACCCGGTACCGGTGCCCCCTGTATATAGCCTCCACACTGACTCAGTACCGGTGCCCCCTGTATATAGCCTCCACACTGACCCGGTACCGGTGCCCCCTGTATATAACCTCCACATTGACCCGGTACCGGTGCCCCCTGTATATAACCTCCACACTGACCCGGTACCGGTGCCCCCTGTATATAGCCTCCACATTGACCCGGTACCGGTGCCCCCTGTATATAACCTCCACACTGACCCGGTACCGGTGCCCCCAGTATATAGCCTCCACATTGACCCGGTACCGGTGCCCCCTGTATATAACCTCCACACTGACCCGGTACCGGTGCCCCCTGTATATAGCCTCGTTTTTGTTATTGTTTTACTTTTTATGTTAGTCTACTTGGTAAATTTTTTCTTCTTCTTGAACTGCACTGTTGGTTAAGGGCTTGTAAGTAAAGCATTTCACGGTAAAGTCTACACTTGTTGTATTCGGGCGCATGTGACTAATAAAGTTTGATTTATTTGAATATGTAATTTAACTGGCATTTATAGGTAAAGACAACAAGTTAGAAGTTCTAAGTTTCCAGGAAATGGAACGTTCCAAAAGGAGATTCAGTTGATGTCATTGACCTAATATGGTGCTTCCTGGTAAATGGTCCGGGTCCGAGATCTGCCTATCAGAGAGGAGATGTCTTCAACAAACAACTTTTACATCGTCATGAAAAGAAACACACTTGGGGTGGGATCGCGTTCATACCAGCAATAACTTGAAAGTGATTATTTAGTATTTACTAGTAATGATTTCAACCTTTAGAGAAAACACTGTGACAAACACCAATCATGTGCCTCATGGGACATTTATTAAAAATACAAAAACAAAATATTCATAAATGATTTAAAACGGTCAAAAAATGTAAACATTTGGGATGTTTTTCTGTTTTGATATCAGAAAAGACTTAAAACATTTTAAGTTTTGTTATATTTAGAAATAGACGAGTCCCAACACATTTAACAGTTGTCAGATGTGCTGTAGTGTTTCTAGCCTGAGCTAATTTACAACACCTGGTTGTTATGGAAACAAAGGTACATCATCAACTGATAATCAAATCAAACTTTATTAGTCACATGAATACAGCTGTAGATCCTTACAGTGAAATGACGAATACAACAGGTGTAGAACCATTACAGTGAAATGCTTATTTACAAGCACTTAACCAACAATGCAGTTAAGAAAATACCACAATAAAAGTAAGAGATAAGAATAACAAATGATTAAGAGCGGCAGTAAATAACAATAGCGAGGCTGTATGCAGGGGCGTAAAGTCAATGTGGACAGGGGTACAGTCAATGTGGGTATACAGGTGGTACTGGTACAGAGTCAATGTGGAGGCTATATACAGGTGGTAGGGGAGTCAGTGTGGGCTATATACAGGAGGCAGTACAGAGTCAATGTGGAGGCTATATACAGGGGGTACCGGTACAGAGTCAATGTGGAGGCTATATACAGGTGGTAGTGGTACAGAGTCAATGTGGAGGCTATATACAGGGTACCGGTACAGAGTCAATGTGGAGGCTACAGGGGGTACCGGTACAGAGTCAATGGAGTGGGACCGGTACAGAGTCAATGTGGAGGTTACAGGTGGTAGTGGTACAGAGTCAATGTGGAGGCTATACAGGGGGTACCGGTACAGAGTCAATGTGGAGACTATATACAGGGGGTACCGGTACAGAGTCAATGTGGAGGCTGTATACAGGTGGTAGTGGTACAGAGTCAATGTGGAGGCTATATACAGGTGGTACTGGTACAGAGTCAATGTGGAGGCTATATACAGGGGGTACCGGTACAGAGTCAATGTGGAGACTA
Organism: Oncorhynchus nerka; assembly: GCF_034236695.1. Lineage (NCBI taxonomy): Eukaryota > Metazoa > Chordata > Actinopteri > Salmoniformes > Salmonidae > Oncorhynchus > Oncorhynchus nerka. The sequence continues at coordinate 2,757 of NW_027039459.1, read as the reverse complement.
TATACAGGGGTACCGCACAGAGTCAATGTGGAGGCTATATACAGGGGTAGTGGTACAGAGTCAATGTGGAGGCTATATACAGGGTACCGGTACAGAGTCAATGTGGAGACTATATACATGGGGTACTGGTACAGAGTCAATGTGGAGGCTATATATACAGGGGTACTGGTACAGAGTCAATGTGGAGACTATATACATGGGGTACTGGTACAGAGTCAATGTGGAGACTATATACAGGGGGTACTGGTACAGAGTCAATGTGGAGGCTATATACAGGGGGTACCGGTACAGAGTCAATGTGGAGACTATATACAGGGGGTACCGGTACAGAGTCAATGTGGAGACTATATACAGGGGGTACTGGTACAGAGTCAATGTGGAGGCTATATACAGGGGGTACTGGTACAGAGTCAATGTGCGGTTAGTAGGGAGATATTTATGTAATTGAGGTTTTCAACCTCACACTTTGGGCTGGATGTTTCAATATGTAGTTAATTCATGCATAATCACTGTGTAAACTGTGCCGCGCCATTTCCCCTCCATTTCCCCTCCATTTCCCCCTCCATTTCCCCTCCATTTCACCTCCATTTCCCCCTCCATTTCCCCTCCATTTCACCTCCATTTCCCCCTCCATTTCCCCTCCATTTCACCTCCATTTCCCCCTCCATTTCCCCTCCATTTCCCCCTCCCCTCCATTTCCCCTCCATTTCCCCCTCCATTTCCCCCTCCATTTCCCCTCCACATGGGCAATTAGAGTTCTATCTCATGAGCTTCAGCCACTCGTATTTGAGTGACAGCTAGCAAGAAGCCAGCCCAGGGTTATCCAATGAGGTTGCAGGGCGGGCCTTAGCAGAGAGAGATGACGTGGTGAACATATGTGATGTAGTACAACATTTTCAGGGACCACTTTTGACCTGTGAGTGTTACTATCAGCACTACTGGCTAAAAAGTACACAACAAGTAGCAGAGAATCTCTTTAGTGAGTCTGTTGACTGTAGTTTATACATGATCGGACTGTTCCAGCTGGAAAAAACTGTTTGTTGTGTGTCTTTTGTATTAAAATGTTCCATCAGTTTATGTTCCACATCAAAGAGTTATTATACAACATTATCTTCACCAGATGTCAAAGCTCTTGTCTGTCAGGAAGGGTCTTCTGCCCTGGATTCAGCCTTCTCTTCCTGGACTAAGACCTGATGTTGTTTCACCAGATGTCAAACCTCTTGTCTGTCAGGAAGGGTCTTCTGTCCTGGATTCAGCCTTCTCTTCCTGGACTAAGACCTGATGTTGTTTCACCAGATGTCAAACCTCTTGTCTGTCAGGAAGGGTCTTCTGTCCTGGATTCAGCCTTCTCTTCCTGGACTAAGACCTGATGTTACATTTCACCAGATGTCAAACCTCTTGTCTGTCAGGAAGGGTCTTCTGTCCTGTTTCAGCCTTCTCTTCCTGGACTAAGACCTGATCACCAGATGTCAAACCTCTTGTCTGTCAGGAAGGGTCTTCTGTCCTGGATTCAGCCTTCTTCCTGGACTAAGACCTGATGTTGTTTCACCAGATGTCAAACCTCTTGTCTGTCAGGAAGGGTCTTCTGTCCTGGATTCAGCCTTCTCTTCCTGGACTAAGACCTGATGTTGTTTCACCAGATGTCAAAGCTCTTGTCTGTCAGGAAGGGTCTTCTGTCCTGGATTCAGCCTTCTCTTCCTGGACTAAGACCCGATGTTGTTTCACCAGATGTCAAACCTCTTGTCTGTCAGGAAGGGTCTTCTGCCCTGGTTTCAGCCTTCTCTTCCTGGACTAAGACCTGATGTTGTTTCACCAGATGTCAAAGCTCTTGTCTGTGGGAAGGGTCTTCTGCCCTGGTTTCAGCCTTCTCTTCCTGGACTAAGACCTGATGTTATTTCACCAGATGTCAAAGCTCTTGTCTGTCAGGAAGGGTCTTCTGTCCTGGATTCAGCCTTCTCTTCCTGGACTAAGACCTGATGTTGTTTCACCAGATGTCAAACCTCTTGTCTGTCAGGAAGGGTCTTCTGACTCCTGATGTTGTTTCACCAGGATTCCTGTTTGATTCAGCCTTCTCTTCCTGGACTAAGACCTGATGTTGTTTCACCAGATGTCAAACCTCTTGTCTGTCAGGAAGGGTCTTCTGTCCTGGATTCTGTTGTTGAAGAGTCTACAAAACATGATTATTATGAATCTCCATCCTCCAACAGTTGCCCCCAGAAACAGACACACCCATATAATCTCACACACACATGCTCTGCTTCACCGTCACACACACCCTTACCGTATGGTGTGTATTGAAGTGTTGGTAGAGACCAGTTGGAGAAGAAATCTGTCAGTCAGAGCATCAGTGATGTCATTGTGGCTCAGGCTGAGAGAGAGAGAGAGAGAGAGAGAGGAGAGAGGGAGAGACGGAGAGACAGAGATGAGAGACAGAGAGACAGAGATGGAGAGACAGAGAGATAGAGAGGCAGAGAAGGAGATAGAGAGACAGAGATGGAGAGACAGAGATGGAGAGATAGAGAGACAGAGACAGAGAGATAGAGAGACAGAGATGGGATGGAGATAGAACAGGAGAGATAGAGAGACAGAGATGGAGAGATAGAGAGACAGAGATGGATAGAGATAGATGGAGACAGAGAGACAGAGATGGAGAGAGATAGAGATGGAGAGATGGAGAGATAGAGAGACAGAGATGGAGAGATAGAGACAGAGATGGAGAGATAGAGAGACAGAGATGGAGAGATAGAGAGACAGAGA